>NC_051398.1:12732563-12735063 GCF_015228065.2 Penaeus monodon | reverse complement strand
GTATCGTTATTATCGTTATTTTTTAATAATAATAATAATAATAATAATAATATTATTATTATTATTATTATTATCATTATTATTATTATTATTATTATTATTATTATTATTATTATTATTATTATTATTATTATTATTATTATCATCACCATTATTATCATTATCATTCCTAGTATTAGTAGTAGTATTGTTATACCATCATCATCACATCATCATCATCATCATCATCATCATCATCATCATCATCATCATCATCATCATCATCATCATCATCACCACCACCCTCATCACCCTCATCATCATCATCATTAAGCTGTTCCTTGTGCCTCCTGTGGCGAGACAGGCGTCAGTCTCGCTAATCGTCTGTCTCAACATAAATAAATAAACTGTATCCAGGGGACACAGCAACAACGCCCTCTTTTACCATCAGATGGACTGGTCAGCGGCGCGAATTATCTGTCCTTCCGTTGATGTCCACGCCCGCAGACTAGCGGAATCTTTCTTAATAAAGCTGCTGCCTAATTTCAACCTGAACAGTGGCTTTTCTCCTGTCAACAGTCTCCTCCATCTCACATCCTCCGCTTACTCCCTTATACAGGAATTAGTGTTGTTACCATTGTCGTTGTAATCAGTATCATCTTTATACCGTTACCTTCACCATTATGATTAATCTAATCAGTAATTATATCAGAAATTCCGGAGATGGAATGAGCAGATTCCGGAAATAGCATAAAACAAATCCAAAATCCCGAAGAGGAAAAAATATACACAATAATCCGTAGATGTAAAAACGAAAATGGGGAAAAATCCAGATGTTGTTTAAAATCATACTCAGAAATCCGGATGTGGGGAAAAAATACCCATGAATCCGTATATCCCCCAAAATACGCCATATTGAAATACAGGATTCACTTTCGATTATTCACATCAAACGACTATCGACTTTCTTGCTGCACATTTCTAGAAGGTATCCATTGATCGTAAATCATCTACGTACACTCCCGTTCCCGTCGGCTTTGGTATCCATTAAATTATACCGTATGTTTGCTTGCTCTGGGGTCGTGTTGGCACAGCCATTCCCCATGACCTCGTTTTTTATTCCGTCAAAGGCAGAGAAAATCATCAAGGCTAAAGACTCACCCAACCTCGTAGGGTACATGGCCAAGCAAACTCTTGTACACAAAAAGACATGTATACGCACAAACATGTATGCAAACACACACACACCCGCATACATATATGTGTGCGTGCATATATATATATATATATATATATATATATATATATATATATATATATATATATATATATATATATATATATGTGTGTGTGTGTGTGTGTGTGTGTGTGTGTGTGTGTGTGTATACATATATGTATGTATATGTATATGTATATATGTGTGTATATATATATTTTATAAATAAATAAATAAATATATATATATATATATATATATATATATATATATATATATATATATATATATATATATATATATATTATAAACAGGAGGACCATGACAGCAGAAAACCACATCATGCGCATTTTCATTTATTAAGCTTTCGGACATCAACAACTGTGTCCATCATCAGAATCTGCATATACAAGAGAAACATTTGTAAAAACTATGTACATTAATACTGACTATATAATTATAGTGAAAATAAGAAATACAAGATACAACAGCAACACAAATTATAAAAGTAAAACACGGGAGAAAATACTAAACACTGAAGCAAAATAAGATGTTTTGCTTACGATTATTCTCCATAGGTGGAATGTGGAGTATGTGACTGTGTCATGTTGGCGTGACGACAGTTTACAGAAATTTGAATGCCTGGATGTCCGTTGTAGGTGGGTGAGGGAGAGGGGGGAGGGGGGTAACGTGTGCAAATTATTTCAAAGTTTAGAGAGTAGCTGAACTTTCATTGTTTATGGTTGGTTTTATTTCTTTAATCAATAATGATTCTAAGATTCTTGGGTCATTTATATCTGCTTTTCTCATTACTGTGAAACCATCTAGTTTCATTGAATGATTTGTTTTAAGAGAGTGATCTCGAATTAATGAGTACGTTGGAGAGGATAGTGGACGTAATGTCCGATAAGAGACCCCTTTATGCTCACAATATCTCATCATTAGATTCCTTGTTGTTGAACCTATATATCTAGCGTTACAGCTAGAACATTTGTGTGACTAGACTACGTCTGAGCACAGATGGCTTCGGACAGAGTCTTTTGTCGGAAAAAATGAACTAATAGTTCCTGATTTGGTGAAGAGCATTATGAAACTAATTTGTGGGAAATGGCAACTAAGTAGTTTCTGTGGTTCTTTCCGTAAGACAAAGCTTGTTTGTCTTTAGTATGGTAGTTTAAGGTATCGGATATCCCGAGGCACATTGTAATTCATTGGTTTTGGTCAGTGCATCTTATTTAAGAATAGTCTTATCTGTCTTTGAATGACATCCACAGGGAATTTGTTTAAAAAAAAAAAAAGTTCCTA
>NC_051398.1:12717563-12720063 GCF_015228065.2 Penaeus monodon | reverse complement strand
CTATTTATCTAATCTGCTCGGTCTCTCGCTGTCTCTCTCTCTCTCTCTCTCTCTCGATCTCTCTCTCCTCTCATCTCTCTCGTCTCTCTATCTATCTAGCTATCTATCTGTCTATCTATCTATCTTTCTATCTATCCTATCTCTCTTCACCTCTCTCTCCTCTCTCTCTCTCTCTCTTCGTCTCTCTCTCGTCGTCATCTCTCTTCTCTCTTTCTCTTCCTCTCTCATCTCTCTCCTCTCATCTCTCTCTCTCTCTCTCTGCTTCTCTCTCTCTCTCTCTCTCTCTCTCCCTCTCTCTCTCTCTTCTCTTTCTCTCTCTCTCTCTCTCTCTCTCTCTCTCTCTCTCTCTCTCTCTCTCTCCTCTCTCTTCTCTCTCTCTCTCCCCCCTCCCCTGCTCTCCCTCTCGTCTCTCTCGTCTTCTCTCTCTCTCTCTCCTCCTCTCTCTCTCTCTCTTCTCTTTCTCTCTCTCTCTCCCCTCCCTCCCTCCCTCACTCCCCTCCCCTCCCTTCTCTCTCTCTCTTCTCTCTCTCTCCTATGTCTAATCTTCCTCTTTTACTCTCCTTCCCGCCTAAGTGCTTTTTCCCTAGATCCGTTCCTACAACATTCTCAATTACCGTCGACGGAATCATTGAGCACAAACGAACCATTATTCGGAGTTTTAATTCATATGTTTCTTTCTTTTTTTTAGGACGATAACCCATCTGTGAGAACGGCTACGATCCCTCTTCTGTGCTTTTTCTGTTTGTTTGTTTTTTGTTTTTCATAATACTCCAATGTTGTTTTCTCTATGTTCGTGCAGTAATGTTTGTTTGTTTTTCTTTTTTTTACACTCGCTTTCTCTGTCTCTCTGTCTGTCCTTGTCTCTATCATCTGTCTGTCTGTCTGTCTGTCTGTCTGTCTGTCTGTCTGTCTCTCTCTCTCTCTCTCTCTCTCTCTCTCTCTCTCTCTCTCTCTCTCTCTCTCTCTCTCTCCCTCTCTCTCTCTCTCCTTGTCTTTCTCGGCTGTCTCTCTCTCTCTCTCTCTCTCTCCTCTCTGTCTCTCTCTGTCTCTGTCTCTGTCTCGCTCTGTATCCAAACCATAAAAACTAACCTTTCAAACGTACTCAGTACTTCCATCTTCATTTTTCGACCGTAGTATTCATCACCCCCCCCTTCCCCCTCTCTCCCTACCTCCCTCACTCCCCCCACCCCACCGAAAAAAAAATACAACTTGTCATCAAGAAACTCGCAGATGATTAACCAAACGCAAAAAAAAAGAAAAAAAAAGAAAATAAAAATCTTTGCCCTTCATAAGAAAAACATTTATCAGTGAGGTACCTACGACTCCTTTCGGTAGACTTAGAGAATAAATCAATTAAAGGGACGAACGATGTCTTGTAAGACTGGAGACTTTTTCTTGATTTATTTCCCTGTAAAATCTTTTATGACTTGTGTATAGATGCGTGTGTGTATACATATATATACATATGTGTGTGCATACATGTATGTATATGTATATATATACATACCTATATACATACATACATACATATACATACGATACATACATATATATTATATATATATATTTATATATATATAGATATGTATATATATATATAGTATATATAAGTATATATATTATGTGTGTGGGTGTGTGGTGTGTTTGTGTGTGTGTGTGTGTGTGTGTGTGTGTGTGTGCGCGTGTGTGTCTCTGTGTGGTTTATGTGTGTGTGTGTGTGGTGTGTGTGTGTGTGGTGTTTTTGTGCTGTGTGTGTGTGTGTGTGAGAGAGAGAGAGAGAGAGAGAGAGAGAGAGAGAGAGAGAGAGAGAGAGAGAGAATGTGGTGGACGTAATCGACTATAATATCCAGTAAGCGATTAGCAAATGATTAATCCCATAATCAAGGTTGAAGTGACGATCGTCTCAGTATATATTGCAATCTAAAAGAACTCACCCTGACGGGTTTTTTTTACTATACAAGGTGGTGCCAATTATTCCTTGTACTACACTACGCTATATATATATATATATATATATATATAATATATATATATATATATATATACTTTTTTTTTAACAGTAGGTTCATGTCTGAGCCGCCGTGGTCATCAGCATGATAACTTTCTTGTAGTTTTCATGTTGTGAAGGCTCTGGAGTGAGTAAGTGTTAGGGTCCCCAGTTCCTTTCCACGGATAAGTGCCGTGGGTACCTTTAGAATAATCTCTCATGGTATCCGGCTTGGGACCAGCACTTGACATGGCTGGCTTGGCCACCCAGTGTCTAGGTAGCAATCGAAGGTGAAGTTCCTTGCCCAGGGAACAACGCGCCGGCCGGTGACTGCGAACCCTCGACCCTCAGATTGGCCGACGCTCTAACCATTCGGCCACCACGGGGCCTATATATACAACATATATATATAATATTATATATATATATATATATAGATATATATATTAATCTATTATGTATTGTGTGTGTGTGTGTGTTTTGTGTGGTGTGTAAATTATATGTATATAATGA
>NC_051398.1:12707563-12710063 GCF_015228065.2 Penaeus monodon | reverse complement strand
GATCTTGTGTGGGGATTGCAAATGTTGCACAAAGCAGGTCAATTGCATTAGTTATCGCTGCTATACTTCAAATTTCAAATGTCAAATGCATTATCCTTAGGTGCTGCTATAAAGGTCATTACCAGCGCTAGAAAATAATATTGAAGCATTTATTTTTCCATCAGATTTTTTTTTTTTCAACGCTGTAAAATACTTGTTACTGTACTGAACTATTCGTTCAATATTTTTTTTTTAATCATGATAATAATTCCGATAATAATAATATTGATAATGATGATAATTAGATTATCCGAATAACATTGACAATAATTTGTTCTATATCAACGATAGTAATATTAAAAACAGGATTATCGAAACAGAAATGCTAAATTTAGAATAACAAAAGCTAGTTATACGAAAAAAAACTAAGCAAAACATAACAGGAAAACGCCGTGTTCCATTACCCTGTAAGCTTTCTACAGATATAAAACTACGAAATCTCCAGCACACTTTTTTCCTCTTGTCTCCACGGTTACAATACCCAGAATTCCTGTTCTCATAAAAGGAATTCCTCCACGACCAAGTGAGCTCCGTTTCCTGAATGTTAAAAGCTTGGTTGGTGTCATCAGGGCCCCATTATGAGATCAACAAATATGCGTGCGACACTAACAGGCGGATTAGCAGAAATATTCCTCGAGCGGAGATGGCAACAGAGGTGGAACGCTGGGAGAGGGCTAATGATAATACGGCCGTCGCGTTGGACGGCGATGCGCTGTGCTGCTCGCTGCAAACACACGTGAGTGTATATATGTATATGTATGTGTATGTATATGTATGTATATATATATATATATAATTCATAATATATATATATATATATATATATATATATATATATATCAGAACATCTTTTTATTTCATCGCCTGATTTTATTTCAGTGTTTATTTTATTTGGTTTCCAGTAACTTCAAGTGCTGCATATATTTTACGAAATATGGACATGCAAAGAAAGTATACTAAGTATAAACCACCAAATGACTTTCTAGACAGTTCAGACTTTAACAAATGTTTAAAAAAGTGATGATATTGAGAATGTGTTAACTACAGCCATTTCTGTAAATGCAAGTACACGTAACCACAATTCTGATACTCACACACCCTGTAAAAGCCTCGTACACACACTCACACGCGCAACCACATAGTGACCTAAAAGTGAAATCTTACACCTTGGATAAAAAGAACACTTGCCACTGACCTTAGGTTCCGTTTTAGACAATTGTCTTATGTTCAACTAGGGATTTTGTTAAGAATATTAAGAGGTAACGCACTCTTATAGCGGGATCTCTCAAAGAAGTAATTGAAACCTGGCGAAATCCCGCGTAGATTATCCTTAACAGTTAAACGTCTGCAATTGGCCTCTGTGATTGAGTCATCCAAGACAATTCTACAGTGTAGATGCAAAAGAAAAACCGACTATGCAAAATAGATATTGCGAATTTCTAACGACTTTTCCAAATGTCTATAACCTAATCCTTATATGTGGTAAACAAAGGGTGGGGAAGCAATACCAATAGGAAACCGTCAGTTATTCATTTTGTTCTGATATATACATTCTTATTGTTCTACTTAATTCACCTGAGCACCTGCTTATTCATGTGCTTTTCAATCACGTCATCTCTTATGCTTTTTGTATGAAGAGTAGCTTCCCAAATACATATCACTCTTTTTTTTCAAGTATAGTACTCGGCATCTAGAAAATGAATAAAAGCTCTTTAGAAAAATGATAACATAAAAGGTCTGATTGCAGAAAGCGATATATCACAACAAAACATACACATAAAAGAAATATTAGATAATTTCAAAATAAAAAGCAAAATAACCGGCTCAAGGAATGTCCCCCTGCTTGTTATGCATAGGCTAAAGTTAGACACATTACCACGTGAAAGAGTTTACTAATGAAACGCATTGCTCTAAAGAAAAGGAAATTCCCCCTCCCCCCCACCCCCACTATCCTCCCCCTATCCTATCCCATCTCCACCCCCCCTCCTTTTGCTTCTTTAACCTCCTATTAACTCATTATCTTATTCCATCTCTATCCCCCTTCCTCCTACCCGCCTCTTTATCCTATCCTATCCTATCTTATTCCTGTTTTACCCTATTCCCTTCCTTATTTTATCCTATCATCCCATTTCCTTATTCTATCTTATCCTATTCTCTCCCTATCCTATCCCATTCTATCCCTTTCCCTTCATATCATATCCTATTTTATGCTACTCCTTCCCTATCTTATCTTATCTTAGTCTATTCCCTATCCAATCCCATCCCTATCCTATCCTATCTTATATCCCATTCTCTCCCTATCCTATCTTATCCCATTCTCTCCCTGTCCTATCTTATCCCATTCTCTCCCTGTCCTATCTTATCCTATTCCCTCCCTATCCTATCCAACCCAAAGCTTGAATCATGATGACAGGAGTGGGGGAATCATGATGACAGGAGTGGGGGAGGCGGATAGGGAGAA
>NC_051398.1:12700063-12705063 GCF_015228065.2 Penaeus monodon | reverse complement strand
ATTATTAATTATTATTATTATACTTTTACTGATTTTACTCTTCTTCTTCTTCTTACTATTGCTTCTTACTCCTACTCTTATTATTATCATTACTCTTACTCTTGTTCTTCTTCTTCACCTCCTTTCTTTTTTCTGCCTTAAAACCTCTAACCTTTCTCTCTTTTTTTTTCTGCCTTCTACTTGTCATCAGTTCCGGCTTTCTCATTTTTTAATCTATTTTTTTTTTTTTTTTTCATTTTCTTCCCTCTTTTCTGGCTCCTTTGACGTCCGCTTGATCACGCACTACGTTTCCTTCAGTTTATCACTCTATTCCTCTTCCTCTCGTTTCATTACGTCGTCTCTCTCTCTCTCTCTCTCTTTCTCTCTCTCTTTCTCTCTCTCTTTCTCTCTCTCTCTCCTCTCTCTCTCCTCTCTCTCTCTCTCCCCTCTCTTCCTCTCTCAAAAAAAAACCCTCCCTCTCTGTTTCTCTCTCTCTCTCTCTCCACATTTTATTCCTGCATTTCCCCGTTATCACTATTTTCTCAAACCCTCGTTCTACCTCATTATCCTTTTTCTTTCTCCTTTACTCTCTTTTCCTTTCATCTTCACCTCATTCTTCTTATATCCTTTTCCTTGTCTCTCTCCCTCCCATTCTTCCTCCATCCTTCCTTCTTCCTATCATCATCATCTTCCTCCTCCTCGCCCTCATCCTCTCTCCTGAACCTATCACCTTGACAAAAACAAAAACAACAACAACAATTACTCCACAACACCCCCCCCCCTTCCCCCTCAAAATAGGAGAGAGAAAGAAAAGACAGGCAGAGAAAAACAGGCGACTGTGTGTGTGAGAATTTCGCGTGTAAGACTGATTCCTACTCACGCTAGTCTCTCTCTCTCTCTCTCTCTCTCTCTCTCTCTCTCTCTCTCTTCTCTCTCTCTCTCTCTCTCTCTCTCTCTCCTCTCTCTCTCTCTCTCTCTGTCCTCGCTCGCTACTCTCTTTTTTTCCTCTTTTTCTTTATCTTCTTTTTATCTCTCTATCTATCTATTTTTTATTTATCTATTTATTCTCTCTTTTTCATTCGTTCGTTCGTTCTTTCCTTCTTTCTTTCTTTCTCTCTCTCTCTCTTTCTTTTCTTCCTTCATTCCTTTCCCTCCCACCTTCCTTCTCTCCCTCCCTCTCGCTCTACCACTCTCCCTCTTCTTCCTTCCCTCTCTCCCTCCCTTCCCATCCTCTCCTCCCTCCCTCCCTCTCCCCCCTGACCTGTTGACAGTGCCACCTGATACTCTTTTCAGGTGGCACCGTTTCCAAGGCCATTCCGTAGCCGCCATCGAGTCCATTCCCATTCCAGTTCCAATTCCAATAACAACAATTGTTCATACGGAATTTCGGTGAGTTTCATTAGCACGCAGAAAAGGTATGAAAACGCGCATGAATATCTTCAACAATACAAGAGAGGTATATTTAACCGGTTTTGGAATACATCTCCGTCAGAAATATATTTCAGACGAAGATATATGTTCGAAACTGATTAAATATACATCTCTTGAATTGTTGAAGATATTCATTCGCGTTTTCATACCTTTTCTAAATCTGTCGACATGAATACGGTTCATTATTAGCATATACACAGCCTGGTGTGTTTTGAATCAAGGCCTTGTGTATAGGTTTTTGTATTTTGGGTCGAAGGTCATACATTGGTTGTTGATATTTTGGGTCAGAGGTTGAGAATAGGTTGTTGTATTTTGAGTCAAGGCTTTGTGTGCTGGTTTTTGTATTTTGGGTCAGAGTTTATATATTAGTTGTTGTATTTTGGGTCAGAGTTTATATATTAGTTGCATTTTGGGTCAGAGGTTTATACATTCGTCGTTGTATTCTGGACCAGAGGTTGTGAATAGGTGGCTGTATCTTGGGTCAGCCCTTGTGTACAGGTTGTATTTATTTTCTTCTGTGCTCTATCATAATAATAAAATGATCGGTGAATGCCTTACTCTCTGCAATAAATCTATTGGATTTATGCAATTTTCAATTTTGGATCCTTTATCATTCAGGCTTATACCTGGAGGAGGAGGAGGAGGAGGGGGGGAGGTAGGAGGAGGTGGAGGAGGAAAGGAGGAAGAAGAGGAGGAAGAAGAGGAAAAAGAAGAAGAGGAAGAAGAGAAAGGAGATTTATACAGAAAGGGAAACGAAATGAATAAGAAAGAAAAGAGAGAAGAAGAAGAAGAAGAAGGAGGAGGAGGAGAAGGACGAGGAGGAAGAAGAAGAAGAAAAGAAGACGAAGAAGAAGAAGAAGAAGAAGAAGAAGAAGAAAAGAAGAAGAAGAAGGAGGAGGAAGAAGAAGATTAAGATTAAGATTAAGAAGAAGAAGAGGAAGAGGAAGAAGAAGGCGGAAAAACACACGTGCGCTTCTCGAAGAGGCGGAACAACACGCAGCTTCCGGTTCCCTTCATCACGTGATCATTATCCTCTTTAGTTCATTTGCTCTTTCTTTCTCTTCTTCTTCTTCTTCCTTTCATTCCTCGGCGTACTGTCATCTTCCTCAAATTCGTACTATCCTGGTTTATTTTCCTTTCTCTCTTTTTTTTCTTCTTTTTCATCATCATCTTCCTCTTCTCTTTCCTTCTTCTTCTTACTCCTCCTTTTCCTCTTCCTCTTCCTCTCTTGTTTTTCTTTTATCTCTACTTATATATATATATTTTCTCTGATTCTCCTTTCCACTTCCCCTCTTCTTTCGTTCCCCCATTTCTTTGTTTCTTAATCGTTTTCCATCTCTCCCTACTTTCTCATTCCTCATTCTAATCTTGTATTCTTTCTATATCCCCCTCCTTCGCTTTTCCCATTTTTTTCGTTTCTTACTTGATTTTCCTCTCTTCTTTCTTATTCGTTTTCCTAATCCTCTCCAGTATATACCTCTCCCTCCACCCCCTTCCCCGCCCCCTCCCTCCTCCTTCAACCCCCCCCCTCCCCATTCACCTTCTTTTCACCATCTCCCTTTTCCCTCTCTCCTTTCCACCCCAACCACCTCTCCTTTCCTTCCTTCTCTTCTCATTCCCCTCTGTCCCTTCCCCCCTCCAACCCTCACCCTTCCCCCTTCCTCCTTTCACGCCCCACCCACCCCCCCTTCTCCCTTCCCCCCTCCCTCCCTCCCTTTCCCTCCCTCCCTTCCATCTCCCCATCACTGTCTTCTCCCCCTCCCTCTCCCTCCCTCCCTTTCTTCCCTCCCAACCAAACCAAACAAGTGACCAACAAGTAACAAACAAGTTTTCCTTTCTCAACAACAACACTCGAGAAATTCGTCGAGACGTTTAACAGACGCAACGCAAATGGGTCCTGCTTCCTTTCATTCGGTCTATCAGTCTCTGTCTGTCTGTTTGTCTGTGTCTGTCAGTCTCTATCTGTCTGTTTGTCAGTGTCTATCGTCTGTCTGTCAGCTTCTGTCTATCTGTCTGTATGTGTATCTGTCTGTCCGTCTGACTATCTGCTTGTCTAGCTGTTTGTTTGTCTGTCTCCGTCTGTTCATCATACTGGCTATCCATTTCACTCTGCATGTCTGTCTGTATGTTTATCTATCGATCTCTTTGTCTATCTACTTCGTCTTTCCTTTCTGTTCCTCTCGTTTACATCTCTTTTTTTCCTTGGTCTTCGTTTCTATATCCTCCTCCTCTTCTCCTTCCTTCGTATTTATTTTCACTATCTTTCTATCCCTCTTTTTCTAAGGCTTCTTTAATCTCGATTTTCTTATAGTTTTTTTTTTTCTCTTTCTCCCTCATACTCTCTTCCTTCTCATATCCCAATTCTATTTATGCCATGTCTCCTTCCTTCGTCTGCTTCTTCCCTTTAATTGCTTTCCACATTATTCTTATCCTTCTTATTATTATTCTTATTATTATTATCATCATCATCATCACCATTCCTCTACTTATCTTCCTCCTCTTCTTTTTCCCCTTCTCCCTTTTCTCCTTCTCCTTCTCCTTCTTCCCTTCTCCCTTTTCCTTCTCCCCTTTTCCTTCTTCCTTTCTTCTTTTTTTCTCTTCTTCTTCTTCTTCTTCTTCTTCTTCTTCTTCTTCTTCTTCTCCTTCTTCTTCTCCTTCTCCCTCCCCTCCTCCCCTCCTCCCTTCCTCCTCCTCCTCCTCCTTCCTCCTCCTCCTCTTCCTTCTCCATCTACCTCATTCATCCTCATTTTTCCCTTGACAGCAAACGCTCCTACTAAATCTACCGAGACAGATATCCGGTAACTGCGGTCGGAAATTTATTGGATAAAATTGAAATAAAAGTATATATTAAGTGGAAGGAAGGAAGAGAGAGAGATAATAGGAATTTAAAAAAAATGGAAGAGAAAAAAATGGAAGAAAAAAAAGATGGATAAAGAATGAATAGCTCGATGAAAACGAATGAATGATGAAAAAAAGAGAATAAAGATAGAAGAATAACGAAGTGGATAAAAATAAAAGAATAAAGAAAAAAGGAAGGGAATCTTGATTAACATGAAACTCAAAGAAAAAAAAAGAGTTTGGATAAAGATAAAATAAATGCAGGAGGAGGAGGGAAGGGAGAAGAGAGAGAGAGAGAGAGAGAGAGAGAGAGAGAGAGAGAGAGAGAGAGAGAGAGAGAGAGAGAAGAAGAGAGAGAGAGAGAGAGAGAGAGGAGAGAGAGAGGAGAGAGAGGGAAGGGAGAGAGAGAGAGAGAAGAGAGAGAGAGAGAGAGAGAGAGAGAGAGAGAGAGAGAGAGGGAAGAGAGAGGGAGAGAGGGAAGGGAGAAAAAAAGAAAGAGAGAGAGAGGGAGAGAATACAAAAGAAATGAAACGAATAAACAGAGAAAAAATATATGATTGGCAATGAACATCCTTAAAACGCATGAGATGTAATTGACAGGTTTCAACTTTATAAAAAATAATAATAATAAAAAATAATACATAAACAAAATAAATTAATGAATAAATAAACAAATAAATAAAAAAAATATAAAAATAAACATGTATTTCTAACTTAGATTTAAATAGAATTAAAAAATCGTAAAACATTAA
>NC_051398.1:12690672-12699963 GCF_015228065.2 Penaeus monodon | reverse complement strand
CGGCGCGTGGGCTGTGTGGCGTAACTACAGGCTAGATATTGACTCCCGTCCTTAGGCATGAATCGCAACGGCACGGCCAGGTGATGTTGGTGTTGGTGATGTTAGTGGAATAGGTGGTGGTGGTGGTGGTGTAGTGGTGGTGTAGTGGTGGGTGGTAGTGGTTGTGTGGTGTGGTTAGTGGTGGTGGTGGTGGGGTGGTGTGGTAGTTGGTGGTGGTAGTGGTGTTGGTAGTAGTGTGGTGGTAGCGGTGGTGGTGGTGTGGGTGGGGGGTAGTGGTGGTGTAGTGGTAGAGGTAGTGGTGGCGGCGCTGGTATTAGTGATGGTGTAATGGCTGTCAACGGTGGTGGTGGTGGTGGGTGATGGTGATGATGTAGTGGTAGCGTGCGGTGGATGAGGATAACGACGACGTCGACGAGACGAGAAGGGAAAAACGACTTATCCAGAAGGACACGCGCACGAATATACATCATAAACACTGACATCACTGGTGACATCTAAAACATCGGAGAATAGACCATGAGAAGTGTAATCCGTCATCTGCGCCAAGATAAACAAGAGAGAAAAAAAGGAAATGAGATAATAGAATTGGGGGAAGGGGAAGGGAAAGAAGGAGAGAGAAGAGGAGAGGAAGGGATGGGAAGGGAGGGAGTAGGAGAGGGAGAGGGAGTAGGAGAGGGAGAGGGAGTAGAAGAGGGATAGGGAGGGAGAGGAAGGGATGGGGGGGAGGGGGGAGAGAGAGAAAGAGAGAGAGAGAGAGGATGAGAGAGAGAGAGAGAGAGGACGGAGTGAGACGAGAGGAGATGAAGAGAGGAGAGGAGATGAGAGGCGAGAGAGAGAGATGAGACCGAGAGAGAGAGAGAGAGAGAGAGAGAGAATAACTAAGAAATTTGCAAATAGCCCTGGAATATAGCAAGAAAAAAATAAAATACTGGTAACGAATCGCAAAAATGCTATAAAACACCACGCAAAAAAAAATAATGATAAAAAATAATAATAAAATTTTCATTTTAAAAAAAGCGCAGAAATAAAACATAAAACACATGAAAAAACCATAAACCCCGGAGATCAGCTTTCCCAAAATATCCTCAGGATTTAAATATAATAGGAGACGCAAGTTCCTCCGAGCCAAAAAGCCGTTCCCTCAGCAGCAATAATTCAGGCCTTCTCCATTACCTTTGCATTACGTGATAGCCGGAAGGGTAACACTGATGTTCCGACCGCGTGCGTGCACACACCCACACACACACACACACACCACACACACAACACACAACACACACACACAACACACACACACACACACATGTGAGAGAGAGAGGGAGGGTATGGAGGGAGGAGGGAGGAGGAGAGAGAGAGAGTAGGAGGAGCAGAGAGTAGAGAGAGAGAGAGCGAGAGAGAGAGCGAGAGAGAGAGAGACCGAGGAGAGAGAGAGACGAGAGAGAGAGAGACCGAGAGAAGGAGAGAGAGAGCGAGAGCGAGTGAGGAGAGAAGATAGAGAGAGAGAGAGAGAGGAGAATGGGGGGGCGAGAGAAGGGAGGGGGGAGGGAGGAAGGGAGTGAGGGGGGGAAGGGAGGGAGGGAGGGAGAGAGAGAGAGAGAGAGAGAGAGAGAGAGAAGAGAGAGATGAGAGAGAAGAGAGGACGTAGAGAAGAGAAGGAGAGAGAGAGATGTGTTTGGAGAGAGAGAGAGGAGAGAGAATATGTATACACACGTGGACACACAAATACTTTCTTCCTGCACAACAGCCCGACCATAGACTGCTGTACCTCGGGCTATTTGATAAGCATCCTACTTGGCTTTCCTCTTCCTGCTCTAGTCTTTTGCATTCTAATATTCAAAAAAGTCATATATACTTTAAGCAACTTCTGTATGTCATCCATTCGGCCGTGAAAAGGTATTCAGAAAAATGTAATAACGCATTAATAAGCAAGTGCCTCTGTCCATGGAGCGGAAGAAGACAGGGAAACGTGAAAAGAAAGTATCAAGTAAAAGAAAAAGAATTCATAATGCGCACACACACACACACACACACACACACACACACACACACACACACACACACACACGCACACGCACCACCACACACACACCATCCACGCCAACACACACACACACACACACACACACACCACACCACACGAACACACACAACACATACACGCACACACCACACACACACACACACACAAAATATATATATATATTATAATATATAAAGTTCATACATAAATAAATAAATAAAAAATATATATATATATATATATATTAATACCATAGATAAATGTATTGTATATATACATCTTCTTTCGTGCGTGTACACACACGCCCACGCACGCGCAACACACACACACACACACACACACACACACACACACACACACACACACACCACACACACACCACACACACACACACACACCATACTTATGACGATATATACATAAATATATAAAACCTAAACACAACACACACAACCACACATCACACACGTGTTTGTGTGTGTTGTGTGTGGGTGTGTATGGTGTGTGCATATAATATATATTATATATATATATATATATAAGATATATATATATATATATATACATATACATATCTATCATATATATAGAGAGATATTATATATATATATATATACATATTATGATATTCCATATTTATATATTATAATAACACAACACACACACACATATAAATATATAGTATATATATATATGCTATAGCTACTATTATATTATATATATATATATATATATATATTACATATAGAATATACATATTTATATATTATTATATAGATATAGATAGTCTTTTAATACACTATAAACCTTCATACATATATAATTTATATATATACATATATATATTAATATACTAATATATATATATACATATGACATAAATATATATTATAAATAATATATATATATCTATATACATATAATACATCTATAATATAAACATATATATCCATATATAATATAGATACATATATAGACATCTATATATATAATATATATATATATATATTATATATATATTAGATATATATATAGATATATATATATATTATATTATATGATATATCTATTGTATGTATTGAAATATATAGAGAGATATGATCGATAGAGTTTATCATTATGTATATATAGGCACAAATATGTATATATACACCACATCTATCTATCTATAGATAGATAGATATTTGCAACATGCGACATATACACATGCATATATATATACATGCATATTATATATATATATATCATTATATATATAATATATATATATAAGATATATATATATATAGATATATATATATATATATGCATGTTATATATGTCTGAATATTGTATATATCCCCTATCTATTATAGATAGATGATGTGTATAATATATACATAGTTATGCCTACGAAATAATTAAAATATAAAACTATAGATCAATATCTCTCTATACATTCATACATTACAATATATATAAATACATACTATATATATAATATATTATATTTATATATATATATCATATATATATATATATATATATATACATATATAACCAAAAAGGAAAATAAATGACCGCATCAAACCCGACCTGCATCGTCCCAAAAGGAGGCGTAACGGCAGCCTCATCTGATTCGACTCCCACTCCCACTCACTCTACTCCCTCTCTTCCTGACCCCCAGGTCCCACCATCTACCACCAACCTACCCTCTCCAACTAACAACAAGTTGGTGGGTGTTGGTTGTACGGGAGCAGGGAGTGCAAGCGCAAGGGGGATGGGGAGAGGGAGGAGAAGGAGGGGAGAGAAGTGGAGGAAGGAGGAGGAGGAGGAGGGGAGAGAGGGAGAAGGAGAGGGAGGAGGTGGAGGGTGGAGGTGGAGGTGGAGGTGGAGGTGGAGGGGGAGGTGGAGGAGGAGAGGAGGAGGGAGGAGGAGGGACCACGGTAGTTTTTCGGCCATCACTTCATTAATGCCTCCCGCACAGCCGGGTCAATCTCGTGGAAGAGATTTGAGTAAAAATAATTCTAGAGAGCAAAGTGCCGGCCGGCCTTCTCCCATCTCGAGGCCGACCCTGCTACCAACCATTTCGCTGACAATGCTGTTTCTGGCTCCTGCTGCTGTGCTGAAAGAGGAGGCTGGGAAAAAAAATCACACGCCCCATCCCACTTACACAAAAACGTCTTCCGCGGGCCATTTCTTCCGCATGTTTTCTCCTGGTCACTCCACACATGGAAAATTTCCTTTTCACAACGCATCCTCGAATCCCGCGGGCGAAACTCTCACATAAAACTCTTCTTCAAGCCTAAAGTGGGATCGGATTCACTTCTCCTTGGCCGTCAGTGGCAACGCCATTCCAGAGCAAGACACGAGACGAAAGGCACTCGAACACCAACGCAACACAAGAGGTGAGAGGGGGGGAAAAAGGGGACGAGTGGTCGCCCCCTCGAGAGCACCCGGTCGAAGCTCAAGGTTGTGGCGGATCTGCGGCACGTGGCGCTGTTGTAGCGGCCCCGGCGGCGTGAGCTGGTGTGCCGTCTCCTGCCCCGCACGCCGACCCTGCCGACAGGGAGACGAAGGCGCTAGTTCCGCTCGCTCTCTCGCCGCTCGCGCCCCGCCCGCGCGCTCACACTCGCCCGCTGCGTTTGGGAGGCGAAGGTATCAGGGCGGCGTCCCCCGTCCCTACGACTGTCAGTACACCTGTCTGACGTGGGCCTGGAAAGACGACGGAAACAGGAAAGATCGAAAAGCTCATCGTTACTCACCCGAGCAACGTAAATTATACAGGCGGGAGGATTAACAAGCAAGATTTACGATACATGTTTCTTTCGTCTTGATCTAGTGTTACTCTTCAATACGTCTCATTTTCGTGTCAATCCCTTGACCCTGGGCTTATAAGTCTACTTTTTTAACTTCTATCTTAACTCCCCTTATCTTAAACTCGAGTTTTCCTTGGGATCAAAACTTATTCCAGTCACCCTAACCAAGCTTCTCGCTAGAACCAAAATAAGTAAACGCTAAAAATCCTCTCTGATCTTCAACCTCTTTAGCTCCTCCACCTTACAAATCTTCGGAACATTTGCATTCGAACGGAGCGCAATGCGCACGAAAAATACACTCGCAGTTACAGACGGATTACACGTTATAATCAACAGTTTAAATTTTCCTTGTCCCTGCCTTACCCCTAGCACCACCCCCTCCCCCCTTTCCACCCTTTTCCCATAAGTCCCAACCCCAAAAACATTACCCCATCTGGCCCATCCCCCTACACTCCAACCCCCCCTCCCCGTAACGGCGTCTACCGACAGAGCGTGTAGGTTATTGCCGCCTTATGACTTTCAAGCCTTTGAGGAGCTTAAATGTGACGTAGAGCCCCCGACGTGTCATTTTCTCTGCTACGTAGGAACTTTGCTACAAGAACCAAAACACGGGGAGAGAAGAGAAGAGAATGAGAAAGAGAACAAAAAAGAAAGAAAGAAAAGAGAGCAGAACTGGACGTAAACACAGATGTATGGGTGCAGATTTTCAGCGCTCCCCCCCACCCCAATCTTCTATACGACGTATATCATTCTATATAATGTACGCGTAAGAGAAGGATGAGAACGAAAAGGAGAAAAAATGAAAGAGAAGAGAAGACAAGAGAGAGAAGAGAAGAGAAAGAGGGGGAGGGAGGGAGAGGGAGAGAGGGGGCGAGGGAGAGAGTGGGGAGAGGGAGAGAGGGAGGTGGGGACGGAGGGAGGAGGGAGGAGGGGAGGGGAGAAGGGGGGTAGATAATGACGTCTTTAGCTAAAATATATATATAATGTAAGGGAGCATGTCTGAGCCAGGTCTATACGACCCATATCATGCTATAATAAACATCTCAGAGAGAGATGAGAGGAAGAGGGCGAGAAGCAGGAAGAGCGAGAAGAGAAGAAGGACGAAGTATAAGACGAGGAGAGAGACCGAGAGAGAGGAAGACTGGTGTGTCGTGTGTGTTTGTGTGTGCTGTGTGTGTGTTGTGTGTGTGTGTGTGTGTGTCCGTGTGTGGGGTGGTCCCCGTGACAATGGTGGGTGTTGTGTGTGTGTGTGTGTGATGTGCTGTGGTGCGCGTCAGTGGCGTCTATTGCGGTGTGCTCTGGGCCCGTGCGTTGCGTCCTCTTCGTGTGTTGTGCGTTTTAAGTTGTCGTTTTGTTGTTTGTGGGTACATGTGTATGTTAGTGTATGCATGTGTATGTAAATGTGCGACCCCTTTGCCCAACGGGTCTCTTTTGTTAAACTCCTCAGGGGGAACACCTTTGACTCGTAATTTCACCTGCCCATTACTCGCTCCCGCATCCTGACGCCCCCAACAATGTGGCGAATGATGCGAAAGTATCTTGGCTGCTGAAAGGTCGAAGTGGTTTCCTTCTGCATGAAGAAACTAAATAAATAAATAAGCTAGGTAAATAATAACAAAAATACATAACATAATAATAAATAATAATAGTCCGGAAAACAATAAAAAGTTCATTAATTACCACCAACCCACTTCCGCACACCAGTCTGTTTTCACGTCGCCATAAAATTCCTTTGGGTCTGAGGGGTCGGCCCCCTTTGCTTGTTTTCTTTCTGGGCAGGGACCGAACTATCGAAAAACGTAAGATGGAATTGTTTTATGTGATGGAAAAAGAAAGTCCAAGATAGATGGGAATCAATATTGTTCCAACTGATACAAAAAGAATAAAGATCTAAACAACAACATTAATTAGATATACTCAATGACAACGCAGGATGAAACCACCGCCACTGCCTGAGACGAAGATATAAAAGCCATATAAACGAAGTAAAAGGAATACAAGATCCCGGAATAGATGAAATAACAGCAAGAGGAACTAATTAAGAAGTGGCGAAAGTGTTGAATTACTCTTCTACAAACTTGATACAAAAATATGGAATGAAAGAAACGGCCAGAAGACGGGTAAAATCAGTCTTTACTCCCATAAGCTAAAAAAGATGACGCAACTCCAATGCAAAACAATGAATAAAGGACAATTGCATTAATAGTCACAGGCAGCCAATATTTTTGTTGAAATATTATTGCGAAAGAATGAAGTTCGAAGTTAAAGAGGAAATTGCAGACGACAAGCAGGGTTTTCAGCCTGGAAAAGGTACCAGAAAACCAGATTCTAAATTTAAAATTGGTAATAGAGAAAAACAGGAACAGCAAAAAGACCTATACCTGTGTTTTCATCGATTATGGAAAGCTTTTGATACTGTTGATCACGATATCCTCTGGAAAAACATGTACGATATGAAGTTTCCAAAAAACATCATCACCAACTAATAAAAAAAGCTGTATGACCCCAAACAACAAGCAGCTGTAAGAAACACTTATGGGGTAAACAGAATGGTTCGAAGTCAAACAAGGAGTACGAAGGGTTGCATTCTGGTCTCCGCACCTCTTTAATATATATTCTGAAAACAATTATGAGAGGGATGCTCTAGAGAATTTTGAAGGAACTGTGGATGTTGGAGGATACAAAAATATCAAAATCTGAGGTACGCCGATGAGATAGTTTGCTTGACTTAGCAGTATCACTGAAACTAACAACTACTAGATAAATTTAAAAAGTTAAAAAAAAAAAAAAAAAAAAAAAAAAAAAAAAAAAAAAAAAAAAAAAAAATAATATTTAAAAAAAATAATAATACAAGGGGAAAAAGAAAAGAAAAAAAAAAAAAAAAAAAAAAAATTTTAAATATAAAATAATAATTTTTTTTTTTGGGGGGGGGGGGGGTTGGGTGTGGGGGGGGTATGGGGTGGTTGGGGGGTGGTGGGGGGGTGGGGGATGGGGGGTGGTGGGGGGTGGTGGTGTGTGTGTTGGGGTTGTGGGGGGGGGTAACAATAAACAAAAATAAGAAATAAATAAAAAAAAAATTATAATTAATATTATTTAGATATAAATTTTATATATTAAATTCATAATATGATGTGTAATATATATAATATTAATATAATATATATATAATAATTAAAAAATTATATATTTTAAAATAATAAAATAAAATTTTTATTCATTTTATATATATATATATTGCAATTTATATATATATATATATATATATTATATATAAATATATATATATATTGCATAAATATATATATTTTAATATTAATATATATATATATTATAATATAATAAAAGGAATTTTTAATATACTTTAAAATTTTGCATAGTATATACATCCCTTATGAAAGGTGCTCTAGAAAAATTTTGAGGGAATGTAGATGTTGGAGGAAAAAAATATCAAATTAAGGACGCCCGAGTATATTTTTAAATTTGAGCAGTATCATGAACTACAACAAATACTAGATAAAGTTAGAAAGAAAGCGAAAAGGGCTGGTTGTTTCTTAATGCCGGGAAAACTAAGATCATGAAGATTAAAGATAACGGCAATGAACAATGAAAAAATTTTAAACAATGGAAGGGTTGTGGAAAAATTGGGAAAGAGTTCACTTTTTTGGAGTGTTTTAACTAATACATATGTAATTACGGAGATAAAAATAAGAATTACCATTCCCAAAAAAAACGCCACAGTTGCTCCAATAACATCGAAAGACCGAAGCATACTTCGGCAAAGTGAGGTTAGGAATCATTATTTTTCCCCAATTGCATCATATGGTTCTGAGGTTGGGTGTAAAGAAGATAGACAGAAAAAAGACAATAGTTTTTGAAATTGGTGTTAAGACGAGTTATACGTTTTAACTGGACAGAGAAAAAAAATTGTAAAAAAACGGCTGTTGGAATCTGAACAAAAGGGAAAAAAAGTTAGGCAGTGTGAGAAGTAAAAGTATTGAGAAAAAAATTGCACAGGGATGGGGAAAAGGAAACAGAGGGAAAAGGCAAACCAAGACAGAGAGCGACAAAAACAAAGATTTTGGGGCTCCGAGTACAAGGGGAAAAAAAGCGCAAGATCGAATGATGGCAAAGGGATGGTGGAGGGTCCCCCGGCTGCTCAAACATGAGCATACCGTTACTGATGATGATGATATACATACCAATGCAAAACGGGTTAGGGGGATTTGCGTTTAAAAATGATTTAGAGCAATTAATATTTTCTTAATTATTATCATTTTCTTGTTATCATTGCCATTTTACCTTACTGGTGTCCTTTGCCAAACTCAAACAAACGTGTGTGTTGATGACAAGATGAATTATTGTGACAGTGACATTGCCTCAAGAATTTTTTTAATTATGTGTGCTAAGAGTCCGCATGTGTGTTTACCCTCTTGATGAAGAGGAACTGCAGCATCTTAGTAATCATAAGAGTTT
>NC_051398.1:12678172-12683172 GCF_015228065.2 Penaeus monodon | reverse complement strand
AAGGAGATCGGAAGGTAAGATGTGGTTAGGCGGTTACAACGTCCTCGACCCTGTAACGGATGGGTAGTTTCGAATATCCCGGCCCAGCTTCTTAACTGGACAGACTCACAAGCACCGTCAGAGGAAGTGGATATGGACACTGAACAAGTAGACCAGCAATGGCGGAGTTTGGCACACAAACAGCCGGAAGATTTTGTTTCAGTAGGACTTACACCAGCAGGATGGTTCAAGTGTTCACTATGTGGCAAAGGTTTTAGATGTTCGTGAGGATAGCCTTTCATCCAAAGATTCTTATTTCAGACGTAGTATGAAGTCGACTAGCAAGGACATGTTTGTATTCCCATCGATTGCAGATGAAGGGGTAGTAGATGGTGGCAAAATCAAGTGTGTTCTACGATCCGCTGTGACGCCAGCAATTAAGGGGCTTGTTGGTTTGATCGCATTTCCTCACTCATTCTAAATTTAATATTCATTGATTTTATCATTGCTTATGATTTGGAGGTCGTTAGACTTTACATTTATCATTACCATTGCCAGTAACAGTTGATTATGTTTGGGTCTGATTTTTTTTTTTTTTTTTTTTTTTTTTTTGCTTTTTTTTTGGCAACCGGATAGAGAGCGAGAGAGACTAAGCTCAAATAATATGTTTTTACTGGCTAGAATAATATATTTCCATCATAAGGTGTTGTTAAGGCATGGCATAAAGTACTCTGTCAGCATTCCATTGTAAACATCCATTTGGTGGTGATGTATGGACCATGGCCCAGGTATGTGTAGACCATGGCCCATGTGTTATGGATCGTACAAAATGCACCCCGTTGATTTGTTTCATTTTTCAACAAGAAAAAATCTTATGTCACAACTATGGCAGAATGTGGGAAATACAACAAGTTTCTTGCATGTAAATTTGTTTTATGTCCAATTAGTTTCTCCTTTTTACTGACAACGTTTCCACTAGTAATACGGTACATAGCCCCTCTACCCTACACATTATGTTCATATATATATATATATATATATATATATATATATATATATATATATATATATATATATATGTATATATATATATATATATATAATATATATATATGTGTGTGTGTGTGTGTGTGTGTGTGTGTGTGTGTGTGTGTGTGTGTGTGTACACACACATATATATACACACACACGTATATACATATACATATATATATAGTCACATATGTGTATGTGTGTGTGTGTGTGTGTGTTAATGTCTATAATAAATATACATACATACACACGCACACACACATGGACGTGTGTCTGTGTGTGTGTGTGTGTTGTATACATTGATATATAGAGAAATAGATAGATAAGTCAAAAATCTAACCGAGAAAAGAATATTGTATTGATCAATTGCACCAAAATGCCGTGTAATAAACGAAGACTCTCTCTCTCTCACAAGGGCTAAAGCTATAACGAAGCTGCGCCTTCTGTGTTTACGTAAATGAATAAGTTTGGAGAACTAGAATGTAAGCACAAGATCGTGCGAACGTAGAATCATTAGTATATCCACACACATAAACACAGAAATCTAAACATTTTATAGCCACGGAAGTAAAATCAGCCGAGGGTAACCGTTGACAAATATGAACTTCCAAAAAGTCTTTGTTGCAATATTCAGTCAGTGCCGGGAAACACAAGGACACGCTGAGGAACAGTGGTCCATTCTGGCTTGGCCGGAGAGGTTTCACAATGCAAGACTAAAACAGAATTATTCATAACCCAAGTGAAAAGAGTTTGGCTGCTTCGCGGAGACACAAGGCGCTGGGGTTGTTGAGACCAGACACTATTGCAGCGGCCGTGTCTCTGTATAGCTCACAGTGCCTTTGTACATGAGCCGCGCTAGTCCACGAGGAGCGTGATGTGAGGCTGCACTACGGTCTAATCCACAGAAACTCGTCAGTAGTGGAACGCTGTGTCTGTGGCTGCAAGACGGCGCTGAAACATTTTGGAAAACTCGAAGTTCAACTTGTGTGTCCGTTATATCCATAATATCATTCCGGTTCGTCATCTAGAACTTCACATTCTTAAAACTCATGATTATCTTCTATATATATATATATATATATATATATATATATATATATATATATATATATATTTATATATATACATTTATATATATACATATATATATATATATATATATATATATATATATATATATATATATATATATGTATATACATATATATATATATATATATATATATATATATATATATATATATATATATATATATGTGTATGTGTGTGTGTATATATGTATATATATATATATATATATATATATATATATATATATATATATATATATCATATCCATATAAAATATACAATATACATATTATATAAATATATATATATGATGTTAAATATGTAACATATGATATATAATATGTGTATGTGTGTATAACATTTCCATTGGCTTTTTCTACGCGATTTAGATAGATTTGCTATTTAGAATGTTCTCCATTTATGATGATAAACTTTCAGTAATAAAACAGTTTTTTTAAATCTGATCTGATGCACATTTTTTATGAATATAATGATCAAATTTTGCCAACACAATAAATATACAGTCTCTTTTTTGTGATACTATAGAGACACCGCAAAAAAACAACAACTGTAGACTTACTAGCCATATTTTCACATGTGTATAAATTCAGTAGTTTTATATTGAACAATTTGAGACCTTTGGAGAATGAGCCAAGCCGGCGTGAACGCCTAACGATAAAATTTTTTTATAAATTCGATATCCATTCCTGATTCATTCTTGATTTTTCAACAAAATTATTAATTCCATTAACAAATTCAATTTCCCTCAATGGTTTATACCTTGAATTAGGATATATTCAGATATCAGTAATTCTTTTTCAACCAAAATAATCGTATTTTTCAAGTGCTTTTAGTGCTTCAGTTTGACTGTCCTCCACTTCATGCCTTGGATATCAACAGAATTTTCTGATAGCTGATGAAGTTGCCTTGAGATCACACTTTTTTATAATCCACAAATATCCATTGTGCATAAATGTCCCACCTCGTAATTGAAATCCAGAATCAGAAATTATTGCATACTAATTCAAGAAAATGAGATGCATTAGCAAGAACAAAAAATTATCTTGTGAAATCAGCTCGGTTTGTGTAAATGTTTTCCCATGGCCCACGTCTAACTCTCCATTAGTTCACATCTGTGAGTCCTGTCACGGATAGCAGTGACGGCAGAAAGTCCAGCAGCATCTATTTTCTCAATTATTTAAAAGAAAAGTTCCTTCATCATGTTGCAATTAAAATCATAGAATATCCTTTTTCAAGAGCTAACTAGTTTTCGTATTACACACCGATTTTTTATTTTCAAATAATATAACATATCTGCTTCCTCAACACAAGCATATTCTGTTGTAATGCATTATCATTCATTTACCAGACATGTCTCAAACTTCCACGGACTCACTTCTACCTTTTAGCATATTTATAGCTAACGGCAGCAAACCAAGTACAACAAGTTTGGAATTCAGCATTACAACTGAAGGCAATGCGACACTTATAGTTGTTTTTCTTTAGGCTCAGATTGTGCAGACTTGGACTTACTGATTTCCCATTTAAAATGGCTTTAACTTGAACTTGAGGCAACAAGGCACTAAGAGGATATCTGACATCAGTAGTAACTATGGCAACAACATTCACTATCTCTTCTTGCAAGGCATCTCTCTCCCGGTTCACAGCTTCCAGTTAGTGGTGTAGGATCGCGATGCGTTGGCCTCGTTTCTTCCACTATTTTAGGATCATCTTGTACATCTGTGACTGTGACCCCTTCCTACTATTTAGTTGTTGTTGTTGTTTTTTTCTCTCTCTGCTTTTGATTCCCTGGAACTTGATTTTTTTTCCTGGAATATCACATAATCAGTTGATGTACGCTCGTGGGTCTGTGTATATATTAGTTCATAATGTGTATCTTGTCATGAAATAAATAAACAAAATCACTGATGTAGTGCATGAGGACATTATTAATATTAATCTGCTACAATTAAAATAGTTTTTTATTTATTATAACAAAATAAAAATCCTGTTTAACTTTTTCTTTTGAAAATGGTAACAGCAGTGCTAGTGCTGCTAGATCCTTACAGGTTTCCACGGCACAGACAGGTTAAGCAGTTAATATTTTCAATTTCTATCAAATGCACTTTGCTGAAAAGGAAACCTGCAGATTTCCGCATTGTCAACATTAAATATTTCTTGCCTCTTACAAACATGAGCCATCTTTATTTAGTCTCTTCCTCTAAGAAAAATAAGAAAAATGTGGAAACCAAAATTACACTACTTGTTTGACATGATTATTGCACATTGCTTTATTAGCAACAATAGCGAAATCTTTTACTTCAAATTACTCGTGTTTAGATATGCAAGGATAAAGAAAATCGTAAAATGAAGCCCATGTTCCATCTTGTAGCTTTTCTCTTCAGGTCAGAACCTCTGGAAAGGAGTAGCTTCTGAAAAGTTTCTGATTAGCATGAGAACCTCTTGCTGACTTGGGATGATCTCGTTAACACCAAGACTAAAAGAATGAGGACAACTAATCAAACACAAAATACCACAGTAGTCAACAATATGTAAGACCTAAAATCTTCTACCATTATCCCTCTAAACTCTGTATGTATATGTGTGTGTGTGTGTGTGTGTGTGTGTGTGTGTGTGTGTGTGTGTGTGTGTGTGTGTGTGTGTGCAATGTTTAATATTTGATTCTGATTATTAGTTATATGTAACACGATAACTAGAAACTGCAGAACGCATATGCCATGCCGGGAACTATAGGTCCCATTTTCTATCAGGGGTGAACTGAACTTTTTCATCGGACCTTTGCTCATATTCAGAAATACTTTGGACACCTTTAACGGACAGCTGGACCCAGAGTTTCAGCACCTCGCGCCCTTCACATAATTACCATTGAGCTGTCTCAGGCCGAAGTCAATTGCTGT
>NC_051398.1:12663172-12665672 GCF_015228065.2 Penaeus monodon | reverse complement strand
TCTTAAACTGTAACTTAACAGATATAATGATGCCATGGCAAGCTGTATTTCTTGCTGGAGTCAGTCAGTCAGACTGAAAGAACAATAGGGGCAAAATTAAATGTTACTGCTTAATTGCTATCATAACTTTCATTATTTATATATATATATATATATATATATATATATATATATATATATATATATATATATATATATATATACATATAATATACCTATATATACAGTATGTTCACATATTTTCATTAAGGCTGTGAAGATATACATTATGTTGATGACATTTATTTTATTAAATGAATAGTTGTGCTACAGGAATACTCCTTTTCAAAGGCGAAATATAAAAAAAATATCTCTTTTAGTGGAAGCTACAACCTCTGTGTATTCTGTAGCAAGCATTAATTATCAATTGACAAATGATACAACTAATTAATGTAAAATATTTTAATCAAAAAGACTTTTAGATTCATTTAATGGCAACATCTGTTTTAGCTACAGACCACTTTCTCTCTCCAATTGCATGTGCAAGCTGCTAGAAAGGGGAAATGTGCTGACCCCATGTCAGTATGGGTTTAGAAAATTGAGATTGACCACAGCTGTCCTTGTGAGGATGGAGACTGCTATACAGAATTCCTTCACACAGCGACGTCACATGTTAGCAGATTTCTTTGACCTCGAAAAGGCTTACGATACATGCAGACTGCATATGTCCTCGTGGCCAACATGCCATGGGTTCAAAATCTCAGCCAAGTCAGACTATGGTTATGCACTTTCACAAAAGAGGAAAGTTCCATTCTTCCCTCTATTTAGAAGCAAACCAATTGCATTTTGTCCTAGAGGTGAAGTACGTGGGTCTAATTTTTACTCAAGGCTTACGTGGGTGCCTCACGTCAAACAGTGAAGGCTACAGTAGTGCATAGTATTTTCGGGAACAGACCGTACAACACTTTTGTGGTTTTACTGAGTGCTTAGTTAGAGCAATCTTGGCTATGGATGTGAGGCTTATTCATCTGCAACTCCCACTGTTCTCCAGGTGCTGGACTCGGTTCATAATGACGCTCTCAGAAACTGTACAGGCGCTTTCAGGTCTTCGCTTGTGGATTATCTGTATGCTGAAAGTTGAAAAACACCTTCATTACACCCGGACTACATGAACCTTATTTAGCGCACGAGATTATAAAGGATTCCGGGATCTCGTACATCCAGATTGGTTTTCACCCCCCTTGAGGATAGCCAATCCTATGGTATGAGAATGAGGAATCTTGTGGAAGACCTCAATTTGAATCTCCCCCTTGGACGAACCTAGTCAAGTTGGATTTAGTCGGAAAGATCCAAAGCACAAATGAGAAAGAGTTTTTCAACACACTTCTAAGTACCAAAGATCAGAAGCAATTTATGCAGATGGTTCGAAATCTGCAAATGGTGTGAGCTTTGCAGCAGTGTGCAGCCTTCACTGCAGAGTTACATGCCATCCTTGCAGCATTCAAAATGACTAGAGAACTTATGCTCCATTCTGCTGTAATATATTGCGACTCTCTTAGTGCTTTGCAAGAAATCAAGAGCTTAAACTGATCACATCCCGTGGTAAGGGAGGTTCAAGACTGGCTAGCAGTGATGTCAGCACGTAAGATAACTCTTTGTTGGGTGCCAATGCATGTTGGTATCAATGGGAATGAGCGAACTGATCGGTGGGTCAAGGCAGCTGTGATGCTCGTTTTCCTCTCCCACACACCGACAAAGCATCAGAAAGTGTCTTCGCGGGGGTAGCAATGGAGGCATACCTCTTTAAACAAACTACGAGAGCTTGACAGTTGGGTGACCAGCATCCATCCCAACCGGCAAGTAGAAGTTGTGTTAACAAGACTGAGAATCGGGCACACAAGATAGACTCATGGCCGAGGATGGCTATAAGTGACAAGGGCCATTAGCGGTCGCACATGTAGTGGGAAAATGTGCAGCATTCTCAGACCAAAGACGTATGTACTTGTCTCCCGAATAAACATTGAAAAATGTATTTGGGGAGGATTGTGACAAAGGTCCTATTAGTTACCTTATTTGATTATGCATAATATTTATGCAATAATTTTGTGTTTTTGAAGCATAACATTTATGCTTCGATTTTTAATACAAAATTTATTGTTATTTATTTTTGCTTATAAGGGCCATTATTTAATAGACTTTTTAACGTTTTAATTATTTCAACATTTTAATCCTATAAGCTATTTTAAATTTGATTTTAAGTAAGCAATCAATCTTTCTCTTTCTCATTCTCATTTATATGTCTGTTTGTTTGTCTGTCTGTCTCTCTCTATGCGTCTGCCTGTCTGTCTGTCTGTATGTTTGTTTATCTATCTTTCCGTTTATCTATCTATCTGTCTGTCAATCCAGCTGCCCATATATCTATTTATCCATCTATCTGTTTATCTATTCTTCTATATTCGTTTTCTGTCATCACTGGTAAAGCTAAATGTCCTGGATATGACGTTAAACTGCATCCCCCTGC
>NC_051398.1:12621800-12624300 GCF_015228065.2 Penaeus monodon | reverse complement strand
CTCCTTTCCATGATTTGTGTTGCGTCACCCAAAAAAAAATCACAAAGGGAAACTCCCTTTTTTCCTTGCTCTACCGTGGATGAAGATGTGCCAGGGGGTCTGCCAAATTTCAAAATCATTTGTTTTATTCATATTCTGCGTTTTTAACCTGTTGGAAATTATCGTTTGAGCCTTATGTGTAGCACTGACTGGATTAATTTGAGGATACTTAGTGGAATCCTATAATGCCTTTTTGTGCAAATTAAAAAAACTACTACACTTTTAAGGCAGGAGTTCTACAAAAACCACGGGGGAGCGGATGAAATAGAAAGTCCGAAGCAAAATCTTCTTCACCTGGTACTTCTGAAGCTTAATCTTAGGTCTTATGCTTTTTGAGACAGGGCATGTTGGCCTTTATGGTGGAATTGCCTCCCTTGTATTTTGCCTTCGACTGAACTTCCTTGTAAGATTGCAGTCAGGCCCTGTAATTGTCCTGCTTCAGTCTAGGCTCTCTGAAGTTTTTCCTGGGTGCCATTTTAGTAGAAGGGATTTACAGAAGGCAAATTGGTTATTAGTAATATTTCAGACATATTGAGCTTACCATGACTTTCATACAGTTGTGGTATCCTGGTTGAATGTATCAATCATACATAAATTATTACTATTATCATTGTTATTGTTGTTTTTCATAGTAATCACCTTCATTATCTTTATTCTATATATATTTTTTTTTATTATGACTCGTGTTATAATAATGGCAATCATTGTGTTGACCATGATCATCAATATGGTTGTGATGAAGATGAAGATGAAAACGAGGAGGAAGAGGAATAAGAGTAAAGTGAGAAGTAAAAGAAGAGGGAAGGAGGGAGGAAAGATGAAGAAGATGATGCTGATAATCATGTCATAATCATAAACAAACAGAGCAACAACCCTAATGGCAGTCTGATCTTGACCATAGTAGTTATCATTACTAGCGTCGAATGGATATATTAAATGCATTTAAATTGCACTGTATGTTTCCCGCAGCACAAGGCGTCCATGAAATAAATGGAATGAAGAAAAATCTAATCTTCTACGAGAAATGAAATACAAAAGAGTTGCATTCCGTATTTAATCTTCTATGCCGGTGGGGAAGGGAAAGAGAGATGAAGAGAAGAGGTGAAAGAAGGGAAAGAGAATGGAGAGGATGGAGGGAGAAGAGAGATCGCGAGATAGAAAAGAGGAGGGGGAGAGAGGGAAAAGAGGATGGGAAGGAGGGAGGGAGAGAGAAGAGAGCGAGCGAGTGAGAGAAATGGAGAGAGAGGCATACAGACAAAGAGACAGAGAGATAAATAGACAGAGACACAGACGGTTTAAGAAAGAAATAGAGACGGGGAGCGGAAAGGGAGAAAGAAAAACGCAGTAGTGATGGAAGAACAGGTGCACTCGCCGGAAATTAAAGGATTATTAGATTTAAATGAAACATGGAAATGAAACACAAATAGAAATTATTTGTCTCTCTTTTATTTATTGTTCTCTCTTTCTGGGCTCACAAATAATCTCTTATTATTACGTCTCGCATCCATCACTCAACTTCGCATTTCTTCCACATCATTTCATTATTTTCCCGTATTTCTGACCATCCGCCCTGTACGATTTTCTTTTTTTTTCTCACTTCTTTCAGAATTCATCCTTTTTTTTTTTTTGGGGGGGGGGTGTATTTCGAATGAATTGGTGCGACTTCATTCCCTTTCATTGCACGCGATAATGAGTTGAATGGAATGCTGAATGAGTTGACTGCATTTTTTTTTTCTTTTTTTTCGCGCCTGCTTCACCTTTGCTTTGGTGGGCGATAGACTTATGTGTGGCCGTTAAATTTCGAAATCTAAATCCTGGAAATAAAGATACGTATTAATTCTTCATATAGGAAATACTTATTTTCAAACGTTCACAGCAATTATATTTTAATTGTCAGAATCATTTACAAAAGCCCCCAATGCTTTCTGTATATACATACATTCACTCTACACGTAAATAATATATTTATTGCAATATTTTCCCTTGAATCCTTCTTACCAACTGCAGTAATCAACGTAATCTTAATTCCGAAGCTTACAATCAAGTGTAATGAAACCCAAATACGATTCTGTTTGCTCATTAATGAAATCAGGAATATGTATCCGATCCAAAAAGCTTTCATATAATCAATTAGTCATGTATCAGTTTCCTCTCGACTTCGAATCATTTTAAGAAAGAAAAAAAAATATTTATTACGTTTACCTTTGCGTTTCTCATGATTGCGTTGCCCACTTTATCATTCCTTTTCCAATCATAACAATACAACGAAGATAAACAAAAGTCAATTTGTGAGTAAACAGAGATCAGAACGCCCGATGTGTGTGTGTGTGTGTGTGTGTGTGTGTGTGTGTGTGTGTGTGTGTGTGTGTGTGTGTGTGTGTGTGTGTGTGTGTGTCTGTGTGTGTGTGTGTGTGTGTGTGTGTGTGTGTGTGTGTGTGTGTGTGTGTTTTGTTTACGCGTT
>NC_051398.1:12590434-12600434 GCF_015228065.2 Penaeus monodon | reverse complement strand
GGAGAGAGGGCGGAGCTGACCTTAGTGCGGTGGTAGCTTAGCACGAACTCCCGGTCAAACGAGGTCAGATATAAAATGTGACCTCCGCCCTCGCTGAGCGGGTGGTTCTTATTTGTGACATTTGGATCCACGTGGAAAACAGCCACGTGGTCCACTGGTAACCGAAATAGAATTATCCACATCCTGTAACAGAAATAGAATTATCCACATCTTATATTGCTCGGCCACCTACTCGCGCCTCGCCCTCGAGGTGCCTTCAAGGGTGACCTAACTTGGCTGGTCGTCTCGTTCTCGTGCGTTGTCCTGGTGCCTTTTCGTGGCTGCTCGTCCATGTTGTCCTCATCCTCCTGGTCCTTGGTGTAATCTGGCCGTTCTTGATGTTCACACGTCCTCGAAAGTCTCGCACAGGTCCTCCTTGACTTCAGATTCGTCTTGACCTCCTCGTAGTCCTGGCCCAGGCCTAACTCGGCGGCGTCCTCGTCCACACGTCCTCACAGATCTCGTCCAGGTCCTTCTCGCGTCCACACGTCCTCGTAATCTTCATCCGGATCTACGGGCGTCGGGGCAGGGGCGGCATCTCGGGGCTGCTGATATCTGCGCTACGAGCTCCTGGAGTTGACCGGATCTGCAGGCGTCCGCCAGGCACAGCATTCTGGGGCGACTGATACCTGCGGCAAAGGTGCTGGTTCGCTGGATCTACGGGGAGTCTGGCAGGCAACACCTTTTCTGACGAAAATCCTGGTCCGCGGGCCTATGGCGATGTTCGATGACGTCCTTCCCACGGCATCCTAAGGGTCCTCCTTCGGTGCCATGTCGGTCCGACTGCAATATAAAGTCGGGGAGCCAGATCATACACGTAAGGGCCAGAGTAAGAGAAAAAGAAAGGCAACAGAGAAGATGGGGTGGTAGTTACCACTAGCCGGTTATTCATAACAATTTACGGTTTTTAATGTTGGTTTTTAACTTATTTTCGTCTTTTTTTTCATTTTGTGTTTTATTTTCACAAAGGTAAAGAAGAAAATAGAAGAGGGAGATGTCAGTAGCGGTCCGCATAGACCTATTTGAACTACCAACCATCTCTGATAGATATGAGAATAGATAAGGGAACGACATCGGCGATCCGCGAAGATCTATTTGAACCATAGTCGTCACACAGATAAGAAATAGATGTAACTTGTACTTTATGTACGAACCACTCGTCACGACGGACAAAATTGCGGGCTAAAGAGATACATAATAAATCTTTACGCCGGCACTAGACAGCAACCAGCCTTATTAATGAAAAAGGGTCAGTGTCTTTTGTCCTGCGTGTGTGAGTGAGGTGAAGGTGTGTGTGTATGCGTGTGTGAGTGACAGCTAGCGTTAATGAGAGGGAAGGTGAGTGACCTCACACAGAGAATGAATCATAAACACGAAAATTAACGTTCACTATAAAATTAGCAATGCTAGCTATTTAAGATTATTTCAACTACCACATTGAATTCAACATATAATGATATGCGACAGAATGTACGCATGAATGAATGGTGACATGAAAAAATATTCGCCAATTTTTTATCAAGCAAATCTTCTCGGGGTCAGAAATCTGAACTGCCAAGGTACATGTCTAGCTTTGCACGTCAGACTTCAATAAAACTCAATAACGGGGGGATCCTAAACCCAAATGCCATATATGACTGAAGCGACTCGAGCCAGGAATATAATATCCTGCTCTCTTCTGCGTATCTGTAATGGGCGCTCGCAAAATTCCCGAAGGATATATAAATTTTCACGAATCACACAAACGCTTGGGGGTACCCAAAACATGCAAGCGACTTCAAGAGGGTGAGAAAGGTGTGATTAATAAGCGAATAATGATTCTAGCTTAAACCCTAGTCCTACATTAATTAACGGACGTAACCGCGGGTCACACCGACTCAAAGGGAGCCGAACGAACGAATAACTTTACTCTCGAACGACGGAGCGCAGATCTATTAGGCGTTTACGCAACCCCGGGGCAATATCGGGCAATCCTGTGCACTATGATATGGGGGAAGATCCTACGCTATATCCAAATAATACAATTTTGTTACCTGCTTCGCTCTAGCGCCGATAGAACGTGTCACCAAAAAGCAATGTAACAATGATATGTTTGCTTCCAAATTAGAGGGAACCAAGTGGTCATCTGACCCTACCCACGCCGCCACCCACCGGGAAAAGAGAAAGTGAGGTCAGGTCAAGACAGGAAATTAACCTTTTTCTAATCCAAAGTGACCGCAAAAGAAAGAAAAGGGACGGTCAGGTCGGGGGCGAGGGTTAGGAACGAGATAAAATGAAATGGTATTCGTGATAAGATAAAATCACGAACGCGTTAAATTCGTTGCAGATGAAACAATATAAATCTCTAAAAACGAGAGAAAATAATTAATTACTTAACTAACGAACGATATTCATGTTTATTGATCACATACTCGATCGCACGGAAATGCGATCTGAGGTGGAAGAATAGTGGAGAACGTGCCATTTGCTGTCCTTAGCACCTTTTAACCCAACAAAAAACAACGGCTTAACACATGTATGGGAGAAGGAAGGGAAAAGAAATAAGAAAGGGGCCCAAACGTGTACTTACGTGTTTTTTCTTAGCCATGTCTTGAAGCGGTCGAGCGGATTTTCTTCGGGGGTGGTGTGTCCGTGTTGCATGCCAAAAGGATGCAACGGCCCTCGCTGCCACCAGACTGTAAAAGGCTATGCGTACTCTAGTACAGTGGCTGACAGGGACGCAAAACACACGTAAAGGGGTGAACACACGCTACGACGACGCTACGACTTGTCTAAAGGGGCAAAAGCGCCGCGCGGAGGCCACGGTCAGCTGCCCGGAGAGAGGGCGGAGCTGACCTACCGCGCTGGTCGCTTGACACGAACTCCCGGTCAAATGAGGTCAGATATAAAATGTTACCTCCGCCCTCGCTGAGCGGGTGGTTCTTATTTGTGACATTTGGATCCACGTGGAAAACAGCCACGTGGTCCACTGGTAACCGAAATAGAATTATCCACATCCTGTAACAGAAATAGAATTATCCACATCTTATACACGGCCGCATCCACCCTTCGCTTCCAACCACGAGGATCCCTCGAGGCGAATCTCCAGACAGGCTCTCGGCTCATCTCTAATTCCTCGTGACAGGTCTCGTCGAGCTGCCCAAGCCATGACCTCCTGGATCGTCCCACAGGCCTCCTCCACCCAGGGTTGTCTCACAAATAGACAACCTGATGGGCAGGGTCATCCACAGGGAAACGAGCTAGGTGCCCATATAGCCTGAGTAGGCGGTCCCGAATTATGCAAGTAACAGGTCCCATGCCAGTCTCACAGTGTAACCGCCAGTTGGACACGTGCTCCTACCAACTGTACCCCATGATCCGGTGAAGGGACTTGTTACAAAAGGCATCAAGACAAGATTCTAGGGCACTAGATAGCGTCCAGGTTTCGTTTCCATAGAGCAAAACTGGCAGTATCAAGGCCTTGTAGACACGTAACTTCGTCCTTCTATATAGGTACCAACATCTCCAAATGCTCTTGTTGATCGAGTTCATGGCTCCTGTTGCCAGACCAATTCGCCTATTGACTTCTTGATCTGACAGCCTAGAGATATGGACTACGCTACCAAGGTATGTAAAACTCTCTGTAACTTCAACGTCCTCACTGCATGCATGGATCGACTGAATGGGTTCCCCTAACAGGCCCCCAAAGTCCCGAATCTAGGTCTTGGTCCAGGAAACCTCTAGGCCTAAGCCGCCGCCAGTGAATCCAGGGACTCACATAGGATAGCGACATCATCGGCAAAGTCAAGGTCTGAGACCTTGATATTGTTTAGTGTTGCTCTCCACTGACTTTGGCTAGTAGCTCTGCCCATTATCCAGTCCATACAGGTGTTGAAAAGTGTTGGTGCACAGCCTTGCCTCACCCCTGAATTAACAAGGAAGAAGTCTGAGACACCCCCACCACACTTTACAACACTTTCAGTATCGGTATAAAGGCTTGCTATTAGGCCAATAATCTGTGTTGGAATTCCCTGAGTCTCAGGATCTCCCATGGCGATTCCCGATGCACCGAGTCAAACGCCTTCTTGAGGTCGAAGTAGGCTGCAAGCAACCCACGATCAAATTCACGACAGCATTCCACAATTAATCGAAGTGCTAGTATTCGGTCTATTGTGGACTTGCCAGGAGTGAAACCAGACTGCTCTGTTCTCTGATGCCTCAGTAGGTGATCGCGGATCCGTTTCAGAAGAATGTGGGCGAAAACTTTGCCTGGTATGCTGAGCAGTGTAATGCCACGGTAGTTGCTACAGTCCCAATGATCCCCTTTCCCCTTTCAGAGAGGGATGACCACGCCCCTCAACAGGTCAGGGAGAATGGTACCAGACTGCCAGATGGCAGTCAAGACTGTATTCAAACCCCGAGCCATAGGTTCACCCCCAGCCTTTAGCAATTCAGCTGGGATATCACATAGGCCTGCAGCTTTCCCACCTTTCAGCTTGGAAATCGCCATCCTAACCTCTGTCAGGGTAGGAGGTTCCTCACTGATGGGTCGGTCCGGCACAGGTATTGTGACATCACTTGCATCCAAGCTAACTGTTGGAGGGTCTACCTGGTATAAATGCTCAAAATACTCAGCCCAACGTTCACGAACCCCAACATGATCTGAGATGATCTGTCCATCCGCTGATCGGATTGCAGTCATCTGTGAGGAGGGCTTAGAGTTCAGTTTTCTCAGGGCTTGGTAGGCAGGGCGAAGGTCGTTTACCAAGAAATGGCCTTCGACCTCCTCAGCATGATTCCTGATGAACTGTTCTTTGTCCCTTCTCAGCAGTGTCCGAGCCCTACGCATCAAGGAGTGACGCAGGAGTTGATTGCCATTCAGCCGGGCCATGCGACACGCTTCAGTGGCCTCCAATGTCTCCAGGGAGATGGGCTGCTTCGAGTGTTTCGCACTTGAAGAACTCCCATAGAGCAACTGGGTCCGTCAGGTTGTCAAGTTCTGTGAATCGGTCAGAGACTGCCATGGTGAACCTACGGGCACACTCCTCCTCCCTTAGTCTGTCCAAGTGAAACACCTTACAGTGGCCACTGGAGGGATGGAGAGTTTTGAAGTGGACCCGTAGGGTAGCCACAACCAGCCTATGATCAGTACCACAGAACACGGCACTCGGGTAAACTCTGCAGTTCTGGAGAATATGTATATGTATATATATGTATATATATGTGTGTGTGTGTATATATATATATATATTTATATATATATATATATATATATATATATATATATATATATATATATATATATATATAGAGAGAGAGAGAGAGATAGAGAGAATATGTATGTATGATGTATTAATGTATTATGTATATAGATAGATAGATAGATAGATATTTATTTATGCATTTATAGGTATATATGTGTGTGTGTGTGAATGTTTGTATATCTATATATATCTATCTACCTATCAGTCTATTTGTGTGTGTATATATATATATATATATATATGAGAGATAATAGAATAGAAGATATATATGTATTATATTATTATGAAAGTGTGTGTGTTGTGTGCGCGCGCGATGTGTGTGGTGTATTGTGTGTGTGTGTGTGTTGCATATGCATATATATTATATATATATATATATATATATATATATATATATATATATATATATATATATATATATATATATAATATATATTGTATTATGTGTGTATGGTATGTATTATTTATATATATATATATATATTATATATATATATATATATATATATATATATATATCATATACTATACTATATATGTTGTATATGTGTATATATGTACAAAAAAATATGTGTGTATTGTAATGTACTATGTGGTTGTGAAGCGTGTGTGTGTGTTGTTGTGTGTGTGTGTGTGTGTGTGTGTGTGTGTGTGTGTGTGTGTGTGTGTGTGTGTGTGTGTGTGTGTGTGTGTCTTTTACTCTCTGCCCTTCGTCCTCTCCACTTGCCTGGTGGCATGACCTTTTAAAGAGTATGAACAAGATCAGATTTCCTTTAGGAGGAGGAAGAACAAGGTCAAGTTCCTTCATAGTTATAGTTCTAGATTAGGTGTTCCATTCTCTAGTTGGGAAAGTCATCGCTTATGTGATAGTTTTCGTTGCTCTAAATAAAAAGTAGGTGATGGCTTTCTTAAAATTACACCAGCTCAATTTGTAGACGATCTTTTAGTCGTTGCAGAGATCCCTCTGCAATATGCTTAATATTTTTTACTCGCCTAGTCCATGGTCTATTTTTTCCCCTCTGACTTGGTCCTAAATTTATCGTATTACACGCTATCACGTTATGAAACTGAACTTCTATGTTTTGCATTGTCATTTTCCTTCAAGCCCCCACGGAAATTATTCCCCAAAAAGAACTTTACTAAATAAAACAAAAAGGGCATATACACCCTGGTTCTCTTTTGTTACGTTTGAAGTCAAATTTTTAAAAAAAAAAAAAAGAAAATTTAAAAGGGGTATTGCAATGAAAGAGTGGAGGTCTATCATGGAAAAATTTGGGCATTTGAGTTTTCTTTGTCTATCCTTACCTAGACTGACTTGATTTAAAAAAGTTTTGTCTGTTTGTTTGTTTTTTTTGTGTGTCCTAAAACCCGTTTGGATTTTTTTTTTTCGGAAAATTACTTTTATCCCGTATTTTTAATTTGGGGAAAAAAATAACTTAAATTTTGTTTTTCCTTTCCCCTCACGGTTCCCCTTTATTGAGGCAAAGGATCTTCTTAATTTATTTTATCATAAACGGACCCCTTAACGTCTTCGTTTTTTTCTCTACATAAAAAAATCAGTATATTTCTTAATATAAACCAATAGTGCCGGGTAAATAGAGATGGTGCTCGAAAAAACACCGGGGGGAAGCAACGGCAAACCACCGCTTCAAATTTCCAAGAAAATCATGGGAAAACCATGATCGCAACGTCCTTTGGGGCAGGGGACTTTAAAAAATAAAAATAATAATATAATTGGGACTATATATATAACTATTTGTAAATAAGAAAATAGAGTTTTATGTATAGTATTTTAATTTGTGTGTGTAACACCACCCACAACACACACCCAAAACCACACACACCACACACACACAAACACACCCCAAAACAACACACACACACAACACACACACCCACCACACACACACACACAACCCCACACACACAATATATATATATATTATATTATATATTATTTTTTATATATATACATATATATGTTAGGTTTTTATGTTGTGTGTGTGTGTGTTTGTGTTTTACATATATACATATACATGTAATACACACACACACACACACCACAAAACATATAATATATAATTATATTAATATATATATATTATATATATATATATATATTTTATATATATTATATATTTATTATATATATTTTATATATGTATGCTGTTATTATATTTTTTAAAAATTTTAAAATATTATATTAAAATATTATTATAATTATATATATTTTATTATATATTTATTTTTCTGTGGTGTGTGTGTGTGTGTGTGTGTTTTACAATATGTGTATATTATAGATAGATAGTGATATTTTTATATATTTATATTTATATATTATATAATTTATATAAAATTTATATATTTTAAATTTATGTTGTTTTGTGTGTGTGTGTGTGTGTGGGGGTGTGTGTGTGTGGGGTGTGTGTGTTTGGTGGTGTGTGTGTGTGTTGTGTATATTATATATTATTATATATATAATATATTATTTTATATATATTTTTATATATATATTTTTAAAATTGTGTGTGCGTGTTGTGTGTGTTATTTTTATATTTGTTTGTGTGTGTTTTGTATTCTCTATATTATATAATATATTATATATATTATATATATATTATAAATATATATTATAAATATATATTATTTGCGGTGTGTGTGTGTGTGTGTTTTATTTCAACATACATATGTATTTATTTTATATTTTATATTTATTTATTAATTATTAAGTGTGTGTGTTTTTGGGGGGTTTGTGTGTGTGTGGGGGGTGTGTGGTGTGGGTGTGTGTGTTGGTTTTTGGGGGTTTTTTAAATTTATACCTCCTACATATTATTTATATATAATTTATTTAAAATTATTATAATTATATATTATATAATTATTATATAATAATAAAATCACTTTGTTAAAGGGGGTTTGCTAAACCTAAAACGGGTGTTGAAGAGATTTTACATTTTTTTCCCATATCATTTTTTATTAGAAACAATAGCGATGCATAAGCATCATTTTTTGTCTCGCCCCCTGTTTCCCTGTCTTTTTGGTATGTTCTCACTAATATGCCCCCCAAAACTGTTTTAAAACCCTCCCTACTGTATGGCTGCCTAAAGAAACCCGAATAACCTCTGCTTGCGGGAATTTTTATTTGCATGTTGCGTTGGTTGGCTGTTTTCTGGGTTTCGTGATTTTTTGCATTGTCTGCGTTTTCGTTTTTGTAAACGGCGATTTAAAATGTATTTTAATACCAAAATTTTATCTGGGGTTTTTGTCGCCCCTGTTTATTTGTAGTTTGTCCCTATGAAAAAAAGATTTTGTTGTGACCCTTGTTTGTACATTTTTTCTTTCTTCTAACTGTTATGTCTGTGTGTGTGTCCAACTGTCACATAGAAAGGGACATAGAACGACGAAAATGGCAACATTTTTGGAACGTCCTCTCTTTTGTTTCAATTGTTTCTTGTTTTTTTTTATTGATCAAAATTTTATAGATTCAAATTTTTAAAGTTCCAACAAGATAAAGGATCGACAAACTCTGTCGTTGCTGGAATAAAACTTGTTCAGGAGTTAAGATTTTTAAAGCTATTTTAGTTCCATTTCCTTCATTGAGCTAAAGCCACGAAGAAGAGACGGGAAAATTTAAAAATCAAATTAGGTACCTGTTTGAAAAAAAAAAAAAAAAAAAAAAAAAAAAAAAAAAAAAAAAAATTTATATATATATATTATAATAATATTATATAAAATTATATATTATATATATATATATATAAAATTATCTATTCAGTTCTTTTAACTTGACGAAGTTATCGGGGTTGAATGATATTTTTTAATGAGCGTTATTTTCGTTTTATAAAAAAATCATTTTCATTGTTTACTGCCCCGATTTTTTTTCTAGTGTCAGTTCTACTCCCCATCATGTCCTCTCTTCCCTTCTTTTGTTTTCTTCTCTTCTCTCTCTCCCATTCAAAAATTTTCATTCATTTCCCCTTCCCTTTTTCACCCACCTCGTGTTACCCTCTCTCTTCTTTTTAAATTTGTTCCTCTCGCCTCGCGAAGGGGTTTTTATATATATGGCAAATTTCTTTTCATTGCTATTAGTCTTCCTATTGAAATCCAATGCTTTTAAAAATTTTCAAAGTTTCCTTTTAAGAGATAGCAAACGTGGGAACTGTATTTTGTTCGTTTTTCTTTCGAAATTTTCACGACATTATTTGCTGCAGAAATGTTATTATTACAAGGGCCCGCTCCCCTTCCCCTAAAAGTTAATTTTAGCTATAATTTTATATTATTATTTATTATATATTTTAAAATATTAAAATATTATATTTACACAAACACCCACCACACACACACACACACACACACACACAACACAACACCACACACCACACACACACCCCACAAAACCCACAAAAAACACACACACACAACACAAAAACCACACACACACCACACCCACGAACAACACACACACACACACACACCACACCACACACACACACACACACCCACACAAACACCCACACATATATAGTTGTATGCATGCAAGCATGTATGTAAAACAATTATTATTATATATATTATATAATTATATAATATATTTAAAATTATAATATATACAATATTAAAATTTTTATAAAATAATTTTTAAAATATATATATATAATATATATATTATATAAATATATAAAGGAGTTGAAAAAAGGGGGGAATAAACAAAGAAAAAT
>NC_051398.1:12572700-12575200 GCF_015228065.2 Penaeus monodon | reverse complement strand
CGGGGGAGTCCCCGGGTTTTCCCTTTATTTGGTAATCATTCTCTCTATTTTATCCGGGTTTTGGACCAGCACTTACTTTTTTTGGCCCCCAAGAGAAAAAGAGCCCCCATAATAAATATATAAAATTTTAAATATATATAAATTTTAAAAAAAATATATATATTTTATATATATAAAATTATTTATTTTAGGGTTATTAAATATGGGTGGGTGCTTCACGTGCTGGGTTGTGTAAGAGGGGGTTTGGTAGCCTAGTTAGTTTAAGTGCTTGCATCCCCTTCCCCTTTGGGCACTTCCCCCCCCGGGCAACCCACAGCCTTCCTCATTAAGATTTTCTGCAGGCCTCCTCGGGGCCCAAACCCAGGGGAAAACTGGGTATTTTGGGCGGGTCCCAGGCTAAATCTGTGGGGGTTCGGAGCACCCAGGACCCCCGGAGGAAACGGATTTAAGGCCCCACCGGCCTTTTGGAAACGTTTCTGGCTTCGTCCCAACTCCTGCCCCCTACCCAAACCCTGGGGAAATTTGGGGGGGCCCTCGGGGGAGGGGGGCCTTTTGCCGGGTCCCCCTTTCCCCCCCAAAGGGACCCTCTGGAAACGCCTCATAAAAGGGAAAAAATGCTGGGGGGAGGGGTTTTTTTCCCTCCCCCCAGAAATTTGGGGGGGGCTGTGGGTCCCCGGGGAGGGGGCAAATGTGGGGGTGCAGGTTTTGGAACAGGGGTTTACTCCCCCCGCCTGCGCCCCAAACAGGCCCCCAACCCCACCAAAACCCCTTGGGGGGGAACCCTGGGGGCCCCCACAGGGGGGAATAGGCGGTTCCCACAGCCTCCCGACCCCTTTTATCTGGGGCGGGTTTTGGGGTTTGGGGGCGGCAGGGGTGGCGTGCCCCCCGGGTACCCCTGAGGGTTTAAAACCCCAGCGTTCTTTTGGGTAGGCGCTTTGGGAAAATCCGGTCCTTTCGGCGGGGGAGCGGTTTTCCTCTGCTATCGCGGGAAATTTTAAACGAAAGGGAGTTGAAGGGGGCTGCCCTCCAGAGGTGAGAAAAAAACCTGGGGAGCGGAAAGATCGTTTTGGGGGTTTCACCTTTACTGGTCGGGCCGCAGTATTGGGCCCCCACCTCCGGGGGGTTTACCATACCACTCCAGTCGACTTCAGCCTTCCCGTATTTGGGTGACACCGGTTATGAACGTATCCCTGCTTTGGGCCTGAAGCTGCTTTGGCTTTTGTCTCTTAAATTTCTTTTGGGAAAGCTCCTACCGAAAGTTTCATAAAAAAACCCATGTTTAAAGAGGCGTTTGAAAGCCAAACTTTCATCTGTGGGGGACGTTGCCCCCCCGGGGAACATTCCATTGTTTGGCGACCCTTTAATCGGGATCCGGGTGTGACCGAGTGGCTAAGAGATGTTGTCGGCCCCCCCCCTCGGGAGGGTGGAATTTCCCCGCAGTGAGAATAGCCCCCCCTTCTCCGGGAAATTTTTCTAGGTCCCAGGGAAAAAAAGGATCTCTCTCCTGGTACCAGCGCTCCAACTCCATCGCCCGGATTGGTTTCAGCATAGGGGAAAGGGGGCCAAGGAGATCGAAACATTTGTCAGCACACATGGAAAGGGTCCTCCAGAACTGCCCGGGGTTTCCGGGGTCTGGGATTCTGTGGCACCGACCCCTAAAGGTGCTTGTGGCTAAAAACCCTGCGGGTTCCACTTCAAAAAAATCCCCGTCCCCTCCCTTGGGCCCCCCCAAAGGGGTTTTTACTTGGGAAAAAGACAAGGGGGGGGAGTGTGCCCTTGGGGTTCGCCACGGCAGTTTTCTGACCGATTTCTAGAAACACAACCTGACGGAAACCATTTCTCTGTGAGAGTCCTTCAAGGGGGTAAAACCCCAAAACAGCTCAGGAAATCCTTGGGGACGCCCAAGGACAAGGCAGAAAACCATCTCCCTGGAACATTAAAAGGGCCCTTAAACGTGTCCCCAAGGCTCGGCTGAAAGGGAATCAAGTCTTTCGGGCCTTCCATGGTTGGGGTAAGGGGTCGGACACTGTGAGAGGGAAAAAGGAACCCCTTTTTTATCAGGAATCTTGCTGAGGAGTTTGGGAAAGGGCCTTTTTTGGTTTAAAAGGGCCTTTGCCCACCTAAAAAAAGCCCCGGAAGAAAACTGAACCCCCAAGGGCCCTTTCCCACAGATTTAAATGCAGTCCCCATCAGCAGGGGCGGATCATCTCAGATCATGTTTTGGGGGTTTGTGAAAGTTGGGCTGAGTATTTTTTAACAGTTGTACCAGGTTACTCCCCCACAGTTAGCTTTTGGGTGCCAAAACGATGTTCCCCCGTGCCCGTGCCGGAACCCCCCCTCACCCAGGAACCTCCTACCCTAAAAAAGGTTAGGCCCGGCGATTTTTTTTTTTTAACTGAAAGTGGGGAAAACTGCAGGCATATGTGATACCCTGGGAAGCTAAAGGTTTGGGGGGGGAACCTAGGCCTTTTTTTTTTTGGGGCCGGGATAAAATCCTGAC
>NC_051398.1:12557700-12562700 GCF_015228065.2 Penaeus monodon | reverse complement strand
CTGGCCGTCAGTCGTCTTTTCCTGATAATATGCCAAACATCATTTGATCTCAATAATTTTGATGATTGTTCATGTCAGTTTTCATCTTGGAAAAAAGGTCTGCCATTATTTGCTAAAATGATCAACATGCTGTCAACAGTTGGAATAGATATTTTTTGCAGCAAGTCGAGGTTCTTGACACATCAGCCACCAAAGACCAATCAATTTTCCATTGCCAGATAATTCTTTATAATAGTCATTTTCTGTCTTCCTCATCTGGCTTACCTTTAGTGTTGAGAAAGCTTGTGATGCAAGCTTTGGTGCATCATCAATTTATCTGTACATTTTCCACTGATATTTCATTTCACATCTGGTTTGCGCCCCAAGCAAAAAATCCTAGATTTATGATTAACACATGATTCCTGCCAGGATTGGTGGGAATATGTGCAAGCCGATCCACAGAAAACTCGAAATAAAATTGCAAATCTATATTCTCTGTAGGTATCAACTACCTGAAATGACACTCAAGCTCTCGGTACCACGAGCTGCAGCATGAGGCTATGCAGTGATCAGCGCCAGTACCTGAGGAGGAAGGTGTAGTAACTGCTGCTGATATAAAGCATTCATCAGTGTTCTACCTATCAGAAATGTTACCTCAGAAAGAATAAAAAAAATATGTAGAGAGAAAAAGATTAAAGGTTTCAGATAGATACGAAATTGAGAGAAAATATATTTATCAGTCGATGAAACAACTGATATTAATATTTCAATAAACTTTGGAATTGTTAAAAAGTATTATAATAAACATACAAAGAAAATATAGGAGTCGGACCTAGTCAACATCTATATAGAAAGACACACCACTGGAACAACCGAGGAAAGGTTATTTGAAACAATAAAGTTATATCTAAACACTATATACCAAAAGAAAATTTAACTGGTTTTGCTTCCGATAGAGCTAGTGATATCAGAACTCATCTCATTGACAAAATGCATCTGTCACTCTGCACATTTATGTTCCTCACAGGTCTCTAAATGTTTTAAATTCAGAGTTTCAGTAAGAGTACATAAATTCAGAGTTTCAAAATGCTACATGCATGTCAGACAAGGCTGTCATACTATGCTGCTGTAGAAAGACTGCTTGGACAACGGGAACCTCTTAAACTTTACTTCTTTAACTGCGTTGCTACATGAAGAGAAAAAATAAACAAGGGCAACAACATAACATTAAAAGAACCTGAGGACTCTTTCTTTTGACTCAGTCAAGTGTATGAAATAACAAAACTTATTAAGAACTGGGACCAAATTACGCACTTGATATGCAAGACTAATAACCCAATACTGTTACGCAATTTTTTTTACCTTTAAAGATATATACCAATTACTCTCAGCATCACGACATGGCGCCCAAAGTTGGTTTAGAACCAGTCCTCAATTGCTGTGGCAACGTGACATTATGACTTTACCCTCCAGTCATGTATGATGGGTTAACCCATGATTGCATTGTACCCATTTAAATGGTTGCAAAGTTGCCGTACTTTACTGAATTAACCTAAAACTGTTTCTTAAAATTAAATTAAAATAGGCCTTACTGCTACCTGTCAGTCATGTCTTCAAAGTTATTCAATAATTGTTCATACTCCGTTGCTGTTTATACGACACTGCATTAGAAAACATGATAGATTGTCATATCCAGTCCGAGTCACTGGAATTATATATCGTAAATAGCAGATACATTAATGTTTGTTCATTTCCTCTTGGTAAGTTGAACTACAATGTTCTTCTTTTTAATTTAGGATGGAAAGTACGGTCACTGTCATCAGAATACTAAGCCACTTGAAAGGAAGTATGACGCCACTCTTTGTTTAATACTTTTTGCTTATTACTCAGGTTACTCATGCTAATCACATCTTCCGTGCATAAATCTCAGTTACATTGTCTGCTACAAGCGAGGGTACGAATCGGCGAAAAGGAGGAATGAAAGGGAATCCATAGAACAAGATCGAATATAATTTTTTCCATAATGATTAGGGGTTCATGGTAATCCATCATGGCCAAAGGGTGCACAGTACCAAATAGGCTGGGATCCCTAATTTTGTGGGCGACATAGAATACGAAGGTTTGCAGCATATTGCAGGCTTCATTACATCCACTGCATGTTACTTTCTTTACTGCAGTATGTAATGTGAGAATGCGTATGTGGAGTAACTGGAATTCCCTTTGGACCCAAGTATCTGGAAGACTTACAACCATCACTGTTTACCATGACTAATGTCGAATATATTATTTCAACATCTATAATGAATAACACATGTATTTCAAAATATATAACTATTGGACTGTACTACATAAACGATTCTTATCAAACCATGAGAGTTGTTTTAAATGATGCATGCTTATTCTTGCACTCATAACTTTTGGTCACGGTTGGTATACCCATGCAACTGATATATATATATATATATATATATATATATATATATATATATATATATATATATATATATATATATATATATATCACACACACACAAACACACACATATATATATATATATATATATAATACACACACACAACACACACACACACACACACACACACACACACACACACACACACACACACACACACACACACACACACACACACACACACACACACACACACACACATATATATATATACATATATATACATCTGTATATATACATATATATACATAGATATCTATGTATATATACATACATATATGTATAAGTGTATATATACAAATATGTGTATATACACATATATATGTGTATATATGCATACATATATGTATATATGCATACATATATATACACACATGTATATGCATATATATGTATACATACATACATACATACATACATACATACATACATACATACATACATACATACATACATACATACATGCATATATATATATATATATATATATATATATATATATATATATATGCATGTGTGTATGTATATACATATATACACACATGTATGATGTAATACTAGCGTGTATGTATATATTTTTTTTTCCTCCGTTTTGTTATCAACATTAGCGTATGATATGAAACTTGTAGAGGGTGAATGCTAATTGGCGTTACACAGATACCCGCTTTTTCATATAAAACAGCAAATTTACTGACAATCGTGCGCCTGGCAGTGTGTCTTGCATGTTCCGTACAAGTACTGTGGATTTCGATTAAATCTAATCCAGAATTCACTTTTTTGGCGCGTACAGAAGACGCCCATATTTTTCGCAGTTATTATTCCGTAAGTCGCATTAAATCAGCTGAGCGAGAAAATACACGTTTGCTTGTTTCAACTAGAGCAACTACAGTCTGAGTGGTTCCAAGGAGAGTGAAAAATAAGTCTAAAAACTTACTCCCAATACATGTCCTGCACGGTATCTGATGTCTTGAAAGAAAAACTTTGCTCATTCTGACAAAATAGGAGTTTAATCTTGCTCTCTGCTTTTATTTGACACACATGCAATTCATATTTTCTTTGTATTTGTTAGTGCATGGCAAAGCTTTGATAGCTTATCTTGGTGTGTTTACGATAGAAATACTCATTTCCCGGTGTGTGAAAAGTTATCTAAAAGCCTGTTTGTCCACCTGGAACTTGAGTAGTTTGAAGAAAGAGGAAAAAAACACGAAATCGCATATTTGATTCTCTTTATGATAATGAATTTTCATAAATTCCTGAATGTTCATTTCGCGGGTAATCCTAATATAAAAGAAAATATACACAATATGACGTCATAATTGTGTATGGGAAGTCTGAGGTGAAGACGAGGCTGCCAAGCTGACACCTTTTTCAAGATGGACGCATGGCAATCTAAAATTGCAAATTGAGGCCACATCATTGGGATAAAGGGAAGTAATTTCTCTCCCAGTGAAATAACCAGAGAGCCGGGGATCTCCCGCTCGATGGTATACAAGCGAATAGTGTGGGAGGAAGAGGGCACCCTGAACGACCACCCTGGTTCCGGATGCCCCTTCACTAGGACAACCTACAGCTCCCGCTACATGCAGATGTTATTAATTTTTTTTTCAAAGAGAGTTTGAAAAAACAACATTGCCAACGTCGCCTCCACTTCGCCCAGCAGTATGCGGAGAGCGCACAGGAAGCTGAATTGCTGGATGAGAGATAACAGGTGTAAATATCATTGACTTTTCAGTTTGTTCATAGATTAACTTGGCTAAAATTTTGAAATAGCTATATATCTGCGCATAATAGTGCCCTATATGTCATATCTGATGTCCTGATTATCTACCATTACTTACTTTTTATATGTGACAGACGAAATATCTATGAAACGGTGGCCATGTGACTTGTAATATGTGGGAGTGGATTTTCATGCATGGTGTTGGTGAACTCGCCGGAGATTCAATTTAGACATATTTTGAATTGTTATGAGAAATATCCCTCCCATCAGTACGGTGCTCTGCCTTGGCCCTTCCCAGAAACTATCATATTCGCAGGATAACTGCCCAATATACACGCCAAGGGCAGTTACGAAGTGGCTCGGTAACCTAAACCACATAGAAGTCCTTCAGCGGAATGTGACTCAAACCCGATGAAAAATGTTTGGGCGAATATTGTCAATGTTTGGGAAACGGCTAATGAAAAAAACTCCCAATAGCTAATAGATCAGAGGAAACCGGGACATCACATAAGAACGTCACTTTTGTCCCCAGGATTAGAAAAGTTTTTTCTTAACGATAGATTGTTATTATAAGTATGGCTGCCACCAGTATTGGCCTTTGTTTTCTACAATTGTTACCGTTTCTTTTTCTACAAATAAATCTATAATAAAAATATCTTGGAAATTAATAAGCAATTAGTCGAATATATATATATATATATATATATATATATATATATATATATATGTATATATATATGTATATATGTATATATATACATATATATATACATATATATACATACATATATATATAAATATATATATATATATATATATATATATAT
>NC_051398.1:12520200-12525200 GCF_015228065.2 Penaeus monodon | reverse complement strand
GTCAAACATCATTTCCTGATGACTGGATATTAAAAGCCGTCCCACCCGAGAATACAGAACTTTAAAAGTCCACTGACAGCACTGCCAGACGTGTCCAGCTGTAGGAACTCTTGTCTTTGAAAACATTTATAACTATTTGTCTGAATCTTCATTGCAGAACAATGTTGTGGTTGGGAACAATTTTGTTATTTGTTTACACAGCAGACGGTCAAGGTATGCTATGCTTGCTTTTGGTTTTGGATATTTGTTATTATATGAGTGGGTATGTATTGCCTATTATATTTGTTTCCAGACTGATTCTCGGGACTTTTTCCCACAGGTGGCTCTCGCTGTGTCTCACTTGGTGATTCGAACGGCCAGTGTTTGTAACTGAAAGAAAGTGTTTAACCATGAAATTAGAAAGACAACAGGACACTCAATATCCATAACAATGTTTAGAAAGAAAGTAGCAATAAAATAATCTAATAGTGCACACAGTCACAGAAAAGAAAACTATGGAAACTCACACGGATCTGGAGTACTCCCATTTGCTTTGCCTTATTTATTCTAATGTAGCTGGCTTTTGACGTGTATGTCTAAATGCCTTCTGTATTACAAGGCACTTATATACGATGTCATTTGAGGCTTTACTGAAAATTCTTGGCTTCACCTCCAATTTATAACTTTTGACTTAGAAAATTAGAGAACTCTAGAGGCCGGGACGAGTTGCCTTTTTTCTACAGATTATAGCTTTGAGTGTGTTTCATTTGTATTTTGACTGTCACAGAGAATTGTGTTTTTTTTTTTTACGTTTTCTCATATACATGAAAAAAAAAACTCTTGAATGTCAATTTAAAATAAAAGCCCTTCCCTCCATTCTAAATAATAATAATAATAATAATAATAATAATAATAATAATAATAATTTCGAAAAATATACAAGGACGTCTTATCAACACTGCAGGTAGCTGTGGCTCCCAGGATGAGTGTTCTTCTTACCTGAGCCTCGTTAAACAGAAGAATGAACCTTCTGTAAAGCCACTCTTCAATACGACATTAGGAGAGTAGGTAACTTCCTATTACAATAATGGGTCCCTCGAAAATAATTTAACAATATTGTCATATTTATGTTGATATATGTCGTAACGCCACTCCTGAAATGATATTTATCTACTAAACAAATGGTGGCATATATCGTCGACTAACATGTTTATAAGTCTGCAAAACGTTCTTGAGGTGTTTTCAGTCACAGAAAATAATGTTTTACTAACAGAACTGGAGAAATTTTATATGTCGCAGGCGTTAAATTCCATTTTATTGTTAGTTTTTACAGTATTCAAGGCAATTTACACGAGGATATTTAACTTATCCGTAGATTGCCTGTGGATTATTCCATAATCGAAGCCTTGTTCTGGAGCACTAATTGATGTCAATATTTTCAGTGAGCTGTTGAACTACGTTTCGAGATGCTGCGAATCAGCCTCTTCGAAGCCTATCATTCCTACCGAGGAAGAGTGCGGTTTCTCGGAGGCTCCGGGTCCTGCAAACGATCTTCAGAGGGTAATTGTTAATTATTTTATACCTGTTCTAAAGCGAAAATATACGTTTGCTGAAAGTTTTATATTTCTAGATAAGTACAAGTAGAGACAACTTGTAAACACACACTATCATGAGGTATGTCTGTTTAAAAACAAGGAATCCTTAATCTAACTACACTAAAATCATTCACCCGTCTCCAATGTAATGTTAGATACATGATATTGTTATTTGAGTTACTATTTATCATTATTGTTTATGTTATTGTTGTCTTAGTGTTGCTGTAATTGTTACTACTACTATTAATTATATTCATCCAGTTCATATTCATTGCTCTTATTAATGGTTGTATTATTTTCGTTTTACCACTACTGATACATACCAATCATCATTGTTACAATTATTTTTATTTTTTCAACTGCGTCTTCGTCTTGTTTTACTGTTATAATAGTTTTGCAGATGCTATTAGTAAATTAGTATTATTTATTATTATAGTTTTTGCTGCTTGTTTCTCTTGTTATTCTTATTCTTATAGCTCCCCTACTAGCATTGCTAATCTGCATACAAGCTCGTTCCCTCGAATACCAATGTGGCTGGGGACCCCGTTAGGAATGACACGTCTACCCTAGCCGAGACTTATGCACGTCAGCGTCAATATAGAGGTTCAGCAAGACGTCATTATTTAGATCCTGAGTGCCTGATGGTCACTCAAGTAACAAGTGGCTTTGCGTCTCCTATGAGTCTGGGTAATGTGCCTCACGAACAGCAGTTCATTGCAAGATCTCAAGGAGGACTAGGCATTCAGTATGGTCCCATTGTCATGGAAAGAAAAAAAATGGAGACATGGCCTAAACATGATCTAATATTAATTGACAGCGTGGCGCATGGCCGTGGCTTGCTACCATCGGACTACGTGACAAGGGCATATTTCGAGCACTGTGTGGGGGATCCCTTATCACACGTCGCCATGTTCTCACCGTAGCTCACTGCGTAAAAGCTTCCAATAACACGTGAGTAGACGATAACGCACCATATTCTTGTTTTCTGTTATCCCAGTGCCTTTGCATAGACTGATTCTCTCTCTCTCTCTCTCTCTCTCTCTCTCTCTCTCTCTCTCTCTCTCTCTCTCTCTCTCTCTCTCTCTCTCTCTCTCTCTCTCTCTCTCTCTCTCTCCTCTCTCTCCCTCTCTCCCTCTCTCCCTCTCTCCCTCTCTCTCTCTCCCTCTCTCCCTCTCTCCCTCTCTCTCTCTCTCTCTCTCTCACACACACACACACACACACACACACACACACACACACACACACACACACACACACACACACACCATCACAGATCTCATGTGCATGCTTATATTGATAAACTAGTAGGGCCTAAATCCATGGCTTCAAAAACGTGACTAAAAGTTCATTACTTGAAATATATAGATGGCATTCTACATCCCTCTCATTATACGCCCCCATTTGCAATCTACTGTGATGCTTCCATTGATCCTCATGGAGCAGCAGGGATTGGTGTACTAATTCCTGATAAAGATCTTGAAGAAAGTGTGTGTATCTCCAACTGGACAAGCAAAACTGATGCCGAGTCAGTAGCCATATATCATACCATTAAGAAAGGTAGTGAGCAGCAGCGACACCTGGCTGTCTTAACTGATAGCCAAGGCGCTCTCCATAGGCTCACTGCATTTAATCCAGAAAACATGGTAACCAGAAATATCCTTCACATAATTTCTAAACTATCAGATCAGGGCATTTAAGTGTCCCTATACTGGATACTCTCTAATATAGGGTTGATCAGTTAGCAAGATTAGCACTTTCCAATGAATATCCATACCGCTATATCTCAATCAAATGAAAAAATGGGTTATCAGCTGTCTTCGTGATTATGAGGGTCAGGTATGGAGCACTGAGAAGATGAAAATAGACGGACATCTGGTATTACGAGAGTATTGCTGGGACATCAGATATAGACAAACCCTATAAAGTCTACCATGGACTTTAGCAGGTTACATTGACTAGGCTACGCATAGGATATCAGTACACTATACAATTTGTAGGCAAAACCAGTTTCATATCACCACCGCAAACTGTGCAATACGCCCAAGTCGCATAATCTTACCCATTACTTACTCTGTTGCATAAAAAACTGCATCCTATCGATCAAATAGTACTGTACACAGATTAGTACTTGTTGATTATATTAACTTTATTATAGACGCTGGTCTTGTCTTTGATATGATAAGTTATATTAAAGGTTTTCTTACCAGCCAGATGATATTTTAATACAGTGATAATAGCACAGCCCTTCAGCCATGTATATAACACTAATGTGTGACTGATAGCCCTCTACACAAACGGAAGCACAGCCAGTTTGAATAGATGCTTTGGTATCTTAACCAGGCTTTTTGCAGGGCATGTACACTGTTCTGTAAATAAACGTTATCAATTCAAATCAAATCTCTTTACATCAACATTTATATTCTTCTTCCAGTTAAAAAAAAAATTCAAGAATCTCTTTGGTCCTAAGATTATACTTGCTCTCGCTGTCTTCCATCTTGTAATAATAATGATGAGAAAAAAATTTCGTATTTCACATGAAGGGAAAAAACTCTTCTTGATATTTCCAATGACAGTCATCATCGACTGCCGATCATTCGATCAGTTACGCAATTTCCTTATTACGAAATACTGCTTTTGTGAACGAAAACTCAATTTTGTTTTATCTGCAGCTTTTTCGTTCGTCTTGGGGACTATCACCTGACTAGCACTGACGATGCAGACCACATAGAACTGGTCGCTTTGAATCACACGGATCCTGGATATAATGAAATCAGCAGAAGAGACGATATTTCGATTATTACTCTGGAGAGAGACGTTGTATTCAGTGGTGAGTTTGCGTTATGTCTCCCTTTTTATATGTTCATCATCCTGCTTGCGTATGTGTTTTGTTAGTTTGTCTGCCTTTTATATCCGTTTAAACTTTTATTTGTCTGTCTTTCTACAGAGTTTTTTTTTAATCTGCTTGTCTCTATTTATATATCTTACCTTTCTAACAGACTTCATAAATGTTAGTCTCTCTATTTACAGGCCTATCTCAATAATAAAGTTTATAAATCTGTCTGTTTCTAATTACAGATCTATCTCAACACTAAAATTTATTAAATTATTTATCCGCCTCTTTGTTTATCTCGCACTCAGTTCGTTTTTGCATATCTGTCATTATGTCTAATACTCTTGTCTATCTTTACATCCGTAAGTGCATTGGTTTGTGTACTACAGACTGTAGATCTGTTGTTACTCTTTTCCCCCTCGTAGTTTCTCATTCTGTCTCCCTCTGAATGATATGAAATGTATCTTCCTGATGTATATATGTATATATGTGTATACATTTGTATATATGCGTATATATGTATGGGTTTATATGCATATATATATATATATATATATATATATATATATATATATATATATATATATATATATGTA
>NC_051398.1:12510200-12515200 GCF_015228065.2 Penaeus monodon | reverse complement strand
TGACTCCAAGGACTCGGATAGGATGGCAACATCGTCGGCAAAGTCAAGGTCCGAGACCTTAATATTGCCTAGTGTTGCTCCGCACTGACTTTGGCTAGTAGCTCTGCCCATTATCCAGTCCATACAAGTGTTGAAAAGTGTGGGTGCAAGGACACGGCCTTGCCTCACCCCTGAATTAACAGGGAAGAAGTTCGACATACCCCCACCACACTTTACAGCACTTTCAGTACCAGTATAGAGGCTTGCTATCAGGCCAATAATCTGTGTCGGAATTCCCCTGAGCCTCAGGATCTCCCATAGCGATTCCCGATGCACCGAGTCAAACGCCTTCTTGAGGTCGATGTAGGCTGCGAGCAACCCACGACCAAACTCACGACGGCGTTCCACAATTACTCGAAGCGCTAGTATACGGTCTATTGTGGACTTGCCAGGAGTAAATCCAGACTGCTCCGGTCTCTGGTGCCTCAGTAGGTGGTTGCGGATCCGTTTCAGAAGAATGTGGGCGAGAACCTTGCCTGGTATGCTGAGCAGTGTAATGCCACGGTAGTTGCTACAGTCCCATCGATCCCCTTTCCCCTTCCAGAGAGGGATGACCACGCCCCTCAGCAGGTCAGGGGGAATGGTACCAGACTGCCAAATGGCAGTCAGGACTGTATGCAGGCCCTGAGCCATAGGTTCACCCCCAGCCTTTAGCAGTTCAGCAGGGATATCACATATGCCTGCAGCTTTCCCACTCTTCAGCTTGGAAATCGCCAGCCTAACCTCTGTTAGGGTAGGAGGTTCCTCGCTGATGGGTGGGTCCGGCACAGGCACTGCGACATCGCTTGCATCTAAGCTAACTGTTGGAGGGTCCACCTGGTACAACTGTTCAAAATACGCAGTCCAACGTTCACGAACCCCAACATGATCTGAGATGATCCGTCCATCCGCTGATCGGACTGCAGTCATCTGTGAGGAGGGATTAGGGTTCAGTTTTCTCAGGGCTTGGTAGGCAGGGCGAAGGTCATTTACCAAGAAATGGCCTTCGACCTCCTCAGCAAGATTCCTAATGCGCTGAAAAAATTGGTAGAGCTGGCTAGGGAATGTCTGCAATCTAAGGCTGCATAATATACATATTTAATCAGAAACTCATCAGTTTGTGGGGATCCTGTCAAAGCCAACACTACATGTTATTCTTCCAAGCCAAGCTAGCTCCCTTCTAACTAAAATCAACAGCCTACGTAAGACTAACTAGTACAATCACTACCAGCTTTTAGAAACGTGATACTACCATCACTAATTTCGAACAGCTTCAAAGTACTTCTCACTTTGCAGCCTCAAACAAAAAGATTTTAAATGACCGAGGCAAGCAACAGAGTTCCTGATTGACACTGAAGCAGAGGTTATTGTCCTTCCTGCATCTGAAAGCCACTTAACACTGCCCCTTCTTCAAAACTGCTAGGCAGTGCAATGAAAATCCCAGCGTATAAGCGATAAACTCTCAACCAATTTACATTCCAGTAAACGTATGTAGTAGATGTTTCTGGTGCTTTTTCATAATTCAATATCAAGAATCAGAAACTTTATGACTTCTCAGTATTGTCCTCAGTCAATGCCGAAGTTCTTCCTGTCTCCAGCACACATCTGCAAAATTTAACTCATCACTGTTTAACGAATACTAAAGCCAATGTTCCACTCCAGAGTTTGTATCTCTGTTCCAACAAGATTTCATTTACCAAAGGTGACCACAGAGCTCTGAACTCTCTTAACAGTGATGGACTGTTATTCAATTCTCATAGAAAAACTAACCCTTAACTGGCTCTTTATCTTAAAGATTGTTTAAATCAAAGCCTTCAGACATCCAAATGACTATCATTATCTTATATTTAGGCTTGTATAGTTATGAGAATGCCCATTGGGCATAAGAATATAAAACAATTTTTTCAGAGTCATTAGTGTAGTTCTGCATGGATTGCTATTTATACTTGGTAAAATACTCTTTATCAGAAAAGGTGAAGCACACACACGTCTTCTACGTACAGAAATTTTGCGTGTATACATGCCAATCGACGATATACTCCATTTGTTTAGTAAAATATCACTCAGTAAAAAAAGAAAAAATCAAAATATTTTATATGTCTGATACTATGGGAAATGTATGTAAACATATATATTAAACATCAAATGAAAAGAATAAATAAGATGTGTTGCCTTATCTTCCTCTTTTCTGAAACTGAATACACTATAGTTTCCGATTTTAGCTTTATGTATGCTAAACTTTTCTCTTTACTTTTTAAAACTTTTTCACATAATTCTGATTTCATGGATATATAAATTTCGATTACGTCCATTCAACCGCCTTTCTTGACAACGAGAGCCATCTATGATAAATATTCAAAACCAGGACAACCATGCCCCTCCATCCTGTAAACAAACAGTAACCTTGTTGTCAGCCACAACACTGGTCTGGAAACAAAATCATGAAAACGACTATACTTGAAACATTACATGGAACCACAACTACAGAATTGGACTTTCCTTTGTTGATTCAAACTATAATAATTACGCGAGAAAGCAGAAATGCTTCACTATATCCAATTATATATAAAAACAATAATTTACTTTTCCATGTTCGTAATCATCATCCACTATCATTTCGTTATGCAATAATGGTGTGAAGTTAAACCGGGACCAGGCGAGAAAGACTGCTTCTCATTGTTTCGCTGCCAATGTGAAGGCATCTGAAGGCTTCCACTCTCTCGCACCACGTTGCTACGAGTGTGGACGCGAGTATTCACAAGGCATTGGTTTCCAGCGTGTAAATCACAGAGGTGTCAAACTCAAGAGCCTTTGACGGACAATTATTAATTTCCATTTCTTGAGGACAGACAACAAAGGCCACAAACCTACAAACTTAGGATTAATATATATATATATATATATATATATATATATATATATATATATATATATATACATATATATATATACATATATATACATATATATATATATATATATATATATATATATATATATATATATATATATATATATATATATATATATAATGGTATTGCGAGCCTGTACGTAGTTTGTTCTACTTAGTAAATGAAACTATTGTCGTTTTGAATAAAGCATTATTTATGATTTTCTAGTCCCTTAATCATATATCCTATATTTCACGACGATCTTAATATCACACGCTAATAATTAATTACGACAATCCCAATGGCCATCAGTCTGGCAACCCTGATGTAAATATAAACAGTGACATTTCACAAAGGTTAAAAAGAATGAAATATTTTATTGTTTATATATTCAATATTTCATTACTCACTCTCTACGAAAAGATATTGGTTCAGGAAGTGTATACGTTAGAGCATGGTGGAAGGCTGCGATGATTGTGGTGTCCTGATAAATTATGTACAGAAGATTAAATAATCTGGCCGCTATGATAAGGAAACACAAAATCGTGAATAGTTACGAATGATGACAAATATCTTCACAATATAACAGATGTAAACAATTTATCTCCGTCAGAAATGCACCAGTTAAATACACCTCTTGTGTTGTGAAGATAGTCGATCTTATCCATACTTTTTTTTTCTACATTTGTCACAATAAATACGGTTCACTAAAATCGTGAGGTTTTAAGTGAGGACAAGAACACCATTGCCTTCACAGTAGAGTGATTTCAAAGCGGATCAACTTTCCCTTATGATAAGTGACAGGAGAGCAAAGGAACGTATATTCTCTAGTGACGTGATTCTGACGGAAAAAACGCATTTGATGATCGCTCTTTTGTAGCGTATTTGGCGGTTTCGAATCCCGACAGTTATGTGCAGTTTTCATTCTTTTAAACTTGGTCAATGTTTGTATTAATGTAAATACGCAAAACTGTGATGATTTTTTTAGGACGGGGGAGTAGCAACATTTTTATTAAAATGGACATTTATTCCCTTACTAGTTTCCGCGTTTCAGCATTTTTCGGTGTAACAGATAACATCACATCCAAAATCTTAATATAAAGGCAATTTTACCTTCTTAACCTTTCCATTTTTTTTCGTAGATAATGAATACACACACACATACTACGATCTTATACTAACACCAACGTCGTTCTTTAAAAAAAAAAAAAAAAAACATGGCTTGGATTTCCCGTAACTGTAATCGCTTGGGAAATTTACAGCCTTCCCATAACCCACATCGTAGATATCACAACAATAAATGTTCTGTGTTCTTAGGGAGCTAAACATATCCGAAAGGCTAAAATCACTACTGTTTGCAATTTAAGATTCCCTTCTGGAAAAGATTAAAAGATGAAAATATCGTAATACTTGGAATCTCCAAACCACTCCCTCAACAAAGCTACCTTGCTCTTGCCTGGACGACCACTCTCAGTCTGCTCGTCGTCAAGACCACATTGGCAGTCTCCGAGTCCTCCGTGCAGTGTTTTCAGTAAGCAGCAATCGGTATGTACTTTCCTAAACATCTTTCTGTGATAATGAGTCTGTTTTAGGTGAAACGTCTCATTATAAGCATACAATGAAACTATTGTAGTCATTCGGGCGCCAGTGAAATACGTAAAACGTTGAAAAAATACGTAAAGATATAGGAAAATTTTGCATAATGGTGCTTACTAGTGGTGGCGTATCGATTACTCAGTAATTATAATTTCCAGTAATCGATTGTCAAACGATTATTCCCGGTGTCAGGGTTGAACGGAGGACCTCAATAAATCTAACACAAATCACCATGGCATTTTTGTTTACTCTACAGGGTGATGCAAGATATTTCTTGTGCGAATGCTTGGTTATGAAGTAATGATTCTATTCTTTCTTTCTTTTTCTGGCGCATATTTACTCAAATTTCTCCTTTACGATTGTTATTGCCCGGGTGTCTGGGTGGTGGTCAGAAAGCAGGGAACCGTTTCAAAACACGCACACACCCACGCGCGAGAGACAGACAGACAGACAAATAGAGAGGTGTATTTATGCACTAAAATCATAAAGTATACC
>NC_051398.1:12445200-12495200 GCF_015228065.2 Penaeus monodon | reverse complement strand
ATAGTGGTGATACAAAATAAAACAGTAGAACAGTAAAATGAAAAAAAAAATGTGTACAAAGAAACAAATCAAAAGCAGAGTAATTAAACATTTAACGAGACTTTTGTTTTAAAAGGCTGGTTAAGAGGTTATGGAATATAAATGGTTGCAAAAAAGAACATACTAGGTTGTTGTTTTTTCCGTAGAACATCTCCATCCTGCTCATGCTCTACTCGTGTGTCTTTTGTAATTGTACGAGTGCACTCCCATAATTACAGGCACTTGTAAGATGTTCCGTCCTTGAAACCTCTCCGCTTATAATTCATCAGTGCTGATCCCACGACCATTAGGCGGGCAAAGTGACATCGTTCGTTTGAGATTTGCGAAGAACTGACTTCGCCCGGGCCTTCATACATATGGCCCGGCCTGTATCAGTTATTTATGGCTGCCTTATTTTATTCTCTGACACTCTATGCTTACCGTGGTGGTGGGATTGCCAGCAGGCGCTCCTGCCGTTGTGAGGTTGGAAACCTCTTCTCCTGCCACAACCTGCAACCTGTCTCCAGCTCCCGCAACCTGCATCCTCACCCCGTCTCTCACGCATCCTCACTCCGTCTCTCAGCATCCTCACCCCCTAATTCTCACATACCTGAGGCTTTCCTTGTACTACTCTTTCGAATTTCCTAAATCCTTCCAATCCTTGCTGTTACCGCCCTTCCTTGCCCTTATCCTACAGGACCCACCACTGCCGTCTGACCCTACCCACACACACCCATGCATGCATGAACATGTACGTTCGGAGATGTACACACGGGGAGTAATACACTTTAAGGGTTCATGCTATGGCTGTCAGCGTAAGCTTGTCTTTGTCGTGGCTATTTTAATACTTAATTTGTTTTTGTTTTTCACTCGTTTGTTCTTTTGTTTTAGTATATAAGGCTTGCACTCTTACATTACGTGGCACAGCCCATATCTTACAAATCTCACAGTTTTACTGCTTTCGATTTTTGTTTTTGTGTTATGTCACTTTTTTATTGATTTTATGTAGGTTGTCAGCTGCATAACTTCAGAATTATAAGGAACTGTTTTTGTCTTTTTTTTTTTTATTTCCACGTTTTTATTACTATCAAGCAACTCAGTGTTTACATGTTTGTTTTTGTTGGGCGTTCCCTTAGCATGGCTTGCATCCTCGTTTACAACGCATTTTATTTATGCAGCTGGTTACCTCCCATGCTTTTATGTTTGTCGTTTTTACATTTTATTTTATTACTGTACATACACTTCACCCGAGACTTTTGATTTACTTTTGCTTTTATTTTCTTAAAGGTAGAATTTGGTGCGTAGACCTTTTTATTTTGTTGTTTATTGTTTTAGCCGTATTTATTATCTTATGTAATTAGCTGTTTTCTTTTACTCACTTAGGTTTCTTTTATAATTCTTTTTCTTTTGTTTAAGTTTTAATTTTTTACTAAATCTATTATATCTCGGGTGAAACCGATTCAAAAACTATATGTCCTGTGTGGGGTTCAAACCCCGTCGATTACAAAATAAAGAGGGTCAGCCGGACCTTTGGTGTGGTCACTACCCTTTCCGGAGAGTCTTTTTGGAGTACCCCTGCCGGTGGAAAACATTGCAAAGGTGGTAAATGAGCCTTCCTTTCAGTTTTTACTTGTCACAGTTAGGAACTGGGACGTATATTATTATTGCTCTCATAAATTGGCAGACTATTCTGACTTAGCTTGACCTGCCTAGGTATATACCCTTTTTTTATTGTTGTTCTTTCTAGTTATGTGTCATCGCAACTAAATTTATCATCATGAATATTATCATTGCTGTCTTGCTACCTGTGTATGTTTTTTTTTCTACCCAACACAAAGCCCTTACACCGGTACCCAACTAAAGATCTGTAGGGGGATATTGCGCATTTTGGGAGGGACCGAACGGGGCCCCTGGCCCCTAAGCCGCCTATTGGGGTACCTCTGGCTCACAGAACCCTTACAGGTTGTAATCTTATACCGTCATGATGTAAGCATACGGCATAATCTCTTTACCAGCCCGGCGGCTGTTGCGGGCAGACCCTGCCACAGAAATTGTGTGTATTCACAATCCTGTAAGTAATGTACCAACGTGGCGTTCGGATCGCCACAGTGCATGCATCATTTGTCTGCATAGTAAATTGTTTCTGTGATTTGCCATGTGCAATGGTAACCTAGTTTGATTCTGTGAAGAATGACCTTGATACCTCTATTGATTGCTTCAGAGAGTACCAGTGGTTCATAGCCTGTGGCGACTGAGTACCATCTGGCCGAGGGGGAGGATCTCGTTTTCTCTCTGTGAAGCTGCAGGAGGAAGGCACGAGCTGTAGCATTACACTTCTGCCTTAAGGTTTTTCGGTTCGGTTTTATGATCATGGGATTTGGGGACATACTCCTACCAATGTCTGCTAGTCTATCAGCAAGCTGGTTCCCTCTGATGCCTATGTGGCTAGGGACCCAGTTTATGGTTATTCTTCTACCTTGAGTAAGAATCCTCTGTGCTATGGTAAGGACAGTGGTCAGGAGGTAGATATCTTTGAGTGAGCTTTGCTGTAAACAGTCAATGGCTACCCTGAAGTCTGTATTTATGGCCAAATGTCCTTCCCTCAGGGCTAGGGTTCCCACGATCGCCACTGCCTCTGCCTGTAGCGAGGAGGCTTTGTCTGTTACCCTCATGGATTGTGTGCCATCCCTTGCTGCAAAGTCGGCGCCTGTAGTGTGGTTTAAGTGATCGACTGATCCATCTGTGAAGTAGGTTCTCCTACCCGAAAGAGTGATGGCTGCAATGACACTCTCAGCTTCTGCCTTTAGACTAAGCATGGAGTATTGATTCTTTCTCCTTGACAAGTTCATAACAGAGAACTCGATCAAGGTTTGTGCCCTTGGCAAGTAGTTGTACTTTGAGCAGAGAGCATATAAACACCCTGGCTATGTGAGATAGCCAGGAGTTGTTTGCAAACAGCGTGGTCTTGTTCAAGGTGTCTGAGTATTTTTTGTCTCATGTTTGTGTTCCTGGGTGGATGGATGATCTTTGAAAGGAAATGAGCTGCCATTAGATCAGTTCGTGAGTCCAGGGGGAGAAGGTTTGCGTCAATGAGGAGGTTCAGGGCCTTCGTCCACCTTGGGGCACCCACAACGATCCTGGCAGCTTCATTTTGAACTGTCTCCAATTTTTCTCTTAATCTTGGCTTTGCGGCAATCAGGGAGATAGAGGCATAGTCCACAGTGGGACAGATGGCATGTACAACGAATAATCTTAGTACTTTGTCTACCTCCTGTGTGTCTCCCAGTCATTGCTCTCATGACAGACAGTCTTACTTTGGTTCAGTCAATCAGGTACTGGGTCCGGTCAATCATTTCCCCAACGTATTAGAAGACCTGGACTCACTCTAAGTCCATTTCCTAGATTCTCAGACTTGTGCTTTGAACATTTTGTCTCAGAGCCATGGCTTTGGATTTGACTGTGGAGATCTTTACTCCTGTCTTCCAGCACTCCTTAGATATAAGGTCCAGACAACTCTAGGCTTTACTTAGGCAGTGGGTCCAGTGGAGATGATTGCGAGATCGTCTGCATAGGAAATGATCTTGTACCCCACTGTGAGGTGTATGTTGAGGATGCAGGACATTAGGGTGTTGAAAAGAGCTGGACTGAGGACCCCACCCTGTTGTGTTAATTTGTATTTGAGACCATCATGCCAGACTTTGTCAAAGGCCTTGCTGACTTCTCGTGTGACATCTATTGATAGTGTGACATCCATGAGCCGGTGTGACATCCATTAATCAAGAGACCATCTGGGCAGCTGTTGACCTCCTGGGTCATGACCTCACCTTCGGCGATAATGAGAAACGCGTGGAGGGGGTAGCTGAGGGTAACAGCTGTGTCCCCACGCCCTAGGGTGGAAGCGACCCAGAAATACCCGAAGGAGTCAATTCCGAGTCCGTTCCTTGAACCGCGAACACCTTCCCCCTTAGCCCGTAGGAGCTGCCGCCGCCTCCGCCACGTCTACCGCGTCAAGATCCATTCTAATCTACATGTCTGTTCCCTCAATAAAGCTGAGAAACAGATACTGAGTTTTCCTCTGGACCTGCCAGATAATATAGTGGTATTCTAGTATAATTCAAATTAGAGACCATTATACCCTGTGTGCGAAAGCTGTATTGCCCACTGTTGTGTTTGTTGTTATTCTCCAGGTGTGTGATGCGTCTGCATGTTATTAGCCTCTCCAGCAGTTTTCCGGGAACTTCCAGCAAGGAGATGGGGTGGTAACTCTCCATCTCATGTGCTGAATTCCCCAACATTGGAATGAGTGATGGTGGCATGTTTAAATTTGTCGGTGAAATATCCTGTAGCCAATGCTACATTAATGATATGGCATAACCTGTGGATCATTATGGGTGGCAGATGTTCTATAACTTTTATGTTGTTTGCTAATGGTGTTGTCATTTTGGTGTGTTTGGTGGTGTTAACTATTTCTTCTGGTGTGATTGGTGTAGAGAGGGGACTGTCCTCTGTGATAATGTTTTCTGGGAGAGCTGTGTTTCTGTGTTGGTGTAAGTAGGGTGTTACCTCGGTCTCTGTGGTGTGGTCAAATCGGGCGTTCTCGGTGGGAGAGATTTGGAAATTCTGTCGCCAGAAGCTCCATCTCCTCCACTGAGTCAACCGTCTGTCTGTGTGCGTTGTACATGTATGTGGTGGTTTGTTTGTTCAACCCCATGAGCTCCAAAATGTCTTAGGGTCTTCATGTTTTGACATAGTCTTTGTGCTACTGATTCCCAGTGCTGTTTATTCATTACTTTAATTTCGTGTTATTTGCATTTGGAGTTCTCTGTATTGTGTGCGTAATTGTGCATCCCAGCCTCGTGTTACTGATAGTTCATGTAAGTGCCTATACTGTATTTTAGGCAATTTCAGATAATGTGTTTCTTTTTAGTGAGGGATAGTTTTGTATGTGGTTATGGGGATGTTGGCCTGCCAGGCCGTCTGTATGTCTGTATACCACTGTTGAAGGTGGGTGTTAACCTCGAGATCGGTTACTTGTGTGTCTTCAAGTGCTTGTTTGAGGCTGGGATGCACATAGCATATTTGAAGGATTCTCGGGATTGTGTTGGGATCATGATAGAGTTTGTCGAGAGTGTTAGGATGACCGGAAGGTAGTTGCTGGATGTGATATCGTCTGTTATTATATGGTAATGTAGGTGTGCTCTGTGGTTTGCAAGACCTATGTTGAGTGTTGTTGCTGTGTTATAAGCAATGTATGTTGTATGTGGACCGAGATGTGTCAGTCTGCCTTGTTGTATGTATGAGGCAAGGCCTCTTCCTATATTGTTGGTGTGGTTGTAGCCAAACAGTGGGTGATTTGCATGATGTATATTAGTCTGTTATGTCTCAGGAGCTGCAGGATGTCAGGTTCTGGTATGTAAGGTCTACGTGGTGGTAGGTATAGTGTTGCCAGTATGATGGGTCCTTGTGGTGTGTTTATTTTGACTGCCAAGAGATCTGAATGGAAATTGTTGATGATTTGATGTTGGATATTGTTTTTTATTGGTATAGTTTTGCCATCCCTTTGTCCTTTGTGACTTGTTGGAAGAATAGACTGTGTGTCTGTGTGTAGATTTTCAATGGATTAACATTATTGAGCCATGGCTGTTTATGAGGATGACATGTGGGTCGTGTTTTCTGTATGTGTTGCAGAGTTTGTTTTTTTGTGTTGTCCGGTGTAAGACGTGCTGCATGATGGTGAGGCATGAGTGTAGTGTATGTTATCGTAGTGTTCACTGATGGTGTAGCCGATATGTATGTTATCTTCCAAGAGGTGTGTATGTAAGTGTTAAGCTATAACCATGTTATGATGCTCAGCTTTGGTCATTAGTCATTTAACTTGGTTCCTTTTTTATCTGTAGCCTGATTTCTTCTCTTCCCGAGGAAGCATATTTTGGGGAGTTTTCAGCAAACAATCGTATACTGTAGAATTAGGGGTCGACCACATTGCCGTCCATGAGGCGGTCTCAACCATCACCATCTATGACAGTTCTTAGATTTCTTAGGTGGGAGGGTCCTCCCTGAGGTGGCTGTCATTTTCTTTGTTCCTTAGGTCTCACTGAGGTGTCTGGCTTAGGAGCTGTCACAGGAGCGATTGGGAGATTTGGGGGATATTCGTAAGCTGTTTCTCCAGAGCTATGTCATGTGGTGACTCCCTGTAGCTACGGAGAGGATATCTGGGAATTTTGCAGGGGGTTGGACGACTTTGCCTCTCCCAGATCTGCTAGGGCCTCTGGCATTGTGCCTGAAGTCCTCAGGGGCAATGAGATGCTATAAGTGGGTATAGAGGAGAACTATCATGATCTCTTTGGAGAGATCATTAGGAAGGGCCAGTTGAATGGATGGTTGGGTTTTTGCTGTGTTAGTTTTTCTGTCCTAGCAGGCTTGGTTGATTAGTAGTGGTTGCTTGCACCGTCTCTTGAGCCGCCTTTTGCACCACGACTTTCAGAAGCCTGGCTGCTTTCTCTTTTTCTTGCGAGGTTTTCATCACTTCTTTTCATACAGGGAAGCTATTGGGAAATGTGTGGTGATCACCACCACAGTTTGTGCATTTTTTTATGGTATTTTTGCTCCCTGTACGAGTGAGTGCCAGAGCTGCTTTCAGAGCACCTGGGTTTTTTGGCTTCCTTACATTGGCCTTTTGGAGGGCCATATCCATAGCAGTTCATGCACTGCCTAAGTGGCATGAAGCTCTCAAATTCAATTTGCCATGGGACAACAAAGAAGTTAAACAGGTGAATACCCTTTTCTTTAATTCTGTTGGCTGCCCTGTGGTCTGAGAAGCAGACTTTCATGAGGTAAGAGGTTTTCATGACATGCATGTTTTCAGCATGAGTGTTGGGAGCAGCTGCCGTGATCTCATCGGCAATGGTTGGTTTTGGTTGACCACGTGTCTTTCAAGTCTCTTAAAAACAAGTGTGAGCTTGGCCTTCATGTCAAAGGGGAGTGCTGGAGTGAACCCCAAATGTCAGTTGTTTTAGAGAAGATTCTTTGGGCTATTATTGCAAGGTATCCTTCATAGATTTGGTAGTATCGAATCACCCTGATATTGGTGCCATAAAGAGCCTTAGCAAGGGCATCCCACCAGCTAGGGTTGGGGGCCGCCACGGGAACCAATCCTAATCTTGAACATCTTTACAGTGACATGATTGTAATGGAATGAGATGAAAGGGGGATGGAGGCAATTAGGAAAAAGATGGGAAAGTTAGGAAAATTAGAGGTTCTAAAATCGACCCCCTTTAGTGACGTCCTGGTTGCATTTTCCAGCACACTAGATGATCAGAGTTTATGTATTGGGTTACTCACTTGCTGCCAAACCTTGTTAAAAAGGGACAGTATGTGAGAGCACACCACCCAGATGAAAACAAATAACCCAGGGGGGTTTATGTAGGTCCACATAGCCACAAGAAAGGGAAGAAGTTTAGTAGGAAAGAGTTTGGTCACCTGACAAGAACATGTGAGCAATCCTGAAGGTCACGGGGTGAGTAAAGTCTCGATGCCGTGAAGGTCTAGTAGGAAAAGAATGGATGTGAGCCATGCAGTCAAGGAGCCTGGCCTCCAGAGGTAACTAGGAAGTCAGCAGGGATGGCTATGGTGGTTCCATAAACCATTACAGCTGCAATCCTTTTGAAAGAGGTCCATATGTGTTGGAGCACTAAGGGCAACTGGTCATCCAGTGATGAGTGAAGGATGAAGCTGTGAGACCTCTTTCAATTAGTGGTGCAGGCGCTTCACCATGCTGTTGGTATTGGACTGGTATGCTGTGGTCCAAGTCGAGAAGAATCATCAGCTGCCTTTAGAGCTCAGACTCGAACTGAGAACCACGATCGGTCGTGACCGTCGCGGGAGTTCCATAGCATGATATCCAAGTGGTGATGAAGGTCTTGGCAATGGTGGCGACAATTATATCCTTGATGGGCATGGCCTCAGGTCACCTGGTAAACCGGTCAATCATCATCAGGATGTAGCTGTAACCCTAGTTGGCTGGGAGAGGAGCGACCACATCAAGGTGTACATATATAAAGTGACTGTCTGGTATGAGGAACACCTATTGATGCCGGGTGACATGACTTTGCTGCGGGTGAGGTCCTGAGTTGCACGGATTCTCTGACGAGCATGGTAAACCTAAAAAAAAACTGGCAGGGCAATGTAAAGATGAGGTTGCCCCAGTGAGGTGTTACAGAGGATGGTTTCCTGAGAGTCCTGAAGTTGCACCTGCTGTAGCTGAAGAGAGGTATCTCCATCAGTGAGTCTGGAGAGAGAAGTGTCCTGTTGCAAGATGGTAGATGATAGGGCTGTTGTTGGCACTTACCGCGGCCTGGTTGTTGGTACCTCGGATGTGCCATATGTCAGTGGTGAACTGGGCCATGAAATCCAGGCGCCTTTCTTCACATAGGGACTGACAGCTGCTCCTGTTGTGCAGGGCAGAGATGAGGGTGTGTGATCCATCAAGATGTGGAAGTCTTGATGGCAGTATATACCGCAAGGAGGTCCTTGCCAAAGGCATTATACCGATTTTACTGTGAGGCGTCTATTGTTATATTGAGCCCCTGAGGTGGGTGGTTGAGGATGGTCGCCGAGGCTAAGGTATCTTTGCTGGCTTCAAAAGCTTCACTCACCTCAGGTAATACCCAGGTAATCCAGGTAATATCTCTGCCGTGTCCTGACTGAGATGGAGTGAGGAGGCACTGTAGGAGAGCCAGTAGAGACGCACATCTGGGAATAAACCTCCTGAAGAAATTTATCATACCAAGGTACTTCCAAAGCTGTCTCTTTGTTGTTGGTTTAGGGAACTGCCTTTTCTTGAGCCAGGGTGATGTCATCAGCGGTAATGGTATGACCTAGAAAAGTAAGAGATGTGACTCCAAAGAGACTCTTACTAGGGTTGATGATGACTCCAGCCTTTTGCAGGCAGTCAAACAGGGCGTAGAGGTGTTGCTTGTGCTCCTCTCTACTGTCGCTAGCAATGAGTATGTCGTCGATGTAGACGAAAGCGCCCTGTAGTCCACAGGTAACATCATCCATAAAACATTGATAGGCCGAACAGCATTTGTAGAAATTCATATAGGCCAAAGGGGTATTACCGCCATCTTTGGAATGCCCTCCTCGGCGATGGGGATCTTATGGTGTGGTGCGAGCTTCTGCACACATAGAGCAGGCTCATGTCGTTTGGCGATCTGGCCTCTGCCAATCACTGCAAAGCTCTCCGGACCTGACCGGAGAGCATACATCGCAGCTGGGACATTTAAGCCGTGGAGTCCAGAATCACCACACACTCATCGGCTAGGCTATGAACACTGAATACCATTGTGAGCTCTGCCAATAAAGAGATAATTTGACTACTTACTTACACCTACACTGGTGACCCTCGGAGTTAAGAGTTCAGTTTAGATGTGTCTGTCAGCCTCCCTAAATCCACTGCCTACCTGCACCATTGCTTGCCTTCCTGGATGGTTCCTGCTGGGAGAACAGTTCCTCCTACGCTATGTCACTTCTCCAATCATCAAATATCAGATACTGGTGACGAATCTCTCACCTGACCTCTCCATCAGCAACCTCATCAACAACCCCGAGTACAACGCCTACGAACTCCTCAAGGAAGAAATGCTGCAGCGTCCGAACTCCCCATTGAACAACTAGCCTCGACAGCTGATGAAATCCTGGCTATCCAGAGCACTATCCACTACCCCGTCTTTAACCCTGGAGTCCTTCGTGACACGGGTCGTCGAACTCACCACCGCCGTTCGACGGCTCACAGCCCGCGACCCTTCACCGCGTCCCAGGGTTCGCTACTGCAGTCCCGCAACACCCTGTGCCAACCGTGACCGCAGATGAGACTATTTCATGGGCCATCAAAACTACAGCCGCCACCGCTCTCCAACTCCAGGAAGCTACTGTTTCTATCATTCTAGATTCGGCGCCTGATTTCTGGTAAACACAGGAGCAGAAGTCAGCCTTATCCCTGCATCCCACAAAGGCAGGCACTCGCCCACTTCTCACACGTTGGAGGCTGCCAACTGCTCAGCCATCAACATATACGGTGAGCGTTCCATGACATTCCATTTCGGTGACACCCCCTACTCGAAGCTGATGTGGGTTTTCCTGGTCACTGATGTACAACAGGCAATCTTTGGAGCAGACTTCCTTGTGCACCGTGGATTCAGTCTCTTGTACACCAGTCAGGGGCCTCGTCGGCCCTTGTACTCGTCACTCGCATCTATATGTTGCCACCCAACCTATGCTTTTATAGAACTATCCTTCGTGACAAAACCCATGTGGCAGACACCACTACACACTGTCACGCACCACATCATCAAGAAGAAAGACGAAAAAGCTGCTGCTCCCACAACCAGAGCCCAGAATACAAGCGGAAACAACCTAGGCTAGAGACAGACTCTGAGGGAGAGTCTGGACCCCCAAGGCATTTCCCACAGATTAAGGTTCCCTATAAACCTGAAGGCTTCAACAATGCCTACCAACTTGTGAGAGCATTGGAGCTGCAGAGAAAAATATGGTTTTCAACCCGGGTTGCCAGAGACCAGGGCATGATCACTGTGCCTAAAGATGAAGCTACCCTGAATTTCCTGTAGGAAATAATAGAGCTTAAAGATGGAAAAATGTGTCAATATGGTACTACTTGTCTTCTCAATTTTGTATGATGTGGATTTGATCACATCACACCCACAGGTCATGGGGGTTCCCGAATGTTGAAAGGGAAGACTCCAACCAGGCAAGTCCTGGTGACCCTGAAAGGAGCCCCAATCATTACCCTTGATCTGGGTAACTGGGGTACCTACAACCTCAGAACCTATGTGCATGAGCCACTTCTGTGCTTCAAGTGCCAAAAATACAGTCAATGCCAGGCTAGCTGCAAGGCCAAGCCCAAATGTGGTGTCTGTAGCAAGGCCCACAACACTGAGTCTCTTTGTCACCTGTGAGATAGGGCCATACAGCCAAATATCCCAATTGTGCCAAGAGGCATCATGCCTTGAGCCTGGCTTGGCCTGTCAGGAAGGCGACAAGAGGTAGCTAAAAAGCAACTAGGCAAGAGCTACTAAAGGCTCTCTAAACAGCCCCAAAACAGATGAAGATTACTTAACCAGCAAGAACTTCACAATGGAGTTGTCAAACTCCAATATATCAGACTCTGAATCCAAATATAAAGACGTCTCAGATGTAACTAACACCGTCATGCACCAGGAGACATTAATAGAGGGGACTGTTCATCTCCCAGGGTATCATGTCTTCATGCTGCCAAGCACAGCTGGCAAAAGAGGCTTGATCTCCCTGGTCAGAGCAACAATCCCGTGCTCCACAATAACTGATGCAATGCATTGTGGAGAGGATATTGAATCTCTTGCCGTTGAGATGTACCAGGCAGGGGGGCCCCTCAAGCTGTAAAATGTGTACAGCAGGCCAGGCTGTAGGAGTTTAGACATCAATCAGGTCTGTGCTACTGCAGCACAAGACAAGAGTGATCATAGGAGATTTCAATGCACACCACCCCATCCTGGCTCCCAGCTGGGCACCAGATGTGACAGGCTATCACGTAGCCAGTGTGCTTGAGACATTCCCTGAGATCGCTTTTCGCATTAACCAAGAGCAAATGCATGAAAGAGTAAGGGTCCTAGACCTCACCTTGGCCACTGCAGCTTTGGTGGAGAGAATCGGATGGTGTGTCGATGAGACTGTCACAAGTGACTACTATGGCACTGTTACTTCCCTCACGGATGCCTTTCAGAATGCCTTGGCCCACTGTCTTGAATCTTCACAGAGTGAAAATGTAGAAGCTCTTGAAGCCAGCAGTCTGTCAAGCAGCCTCACACCATACCTAAAACTTGGCCTTGGTCCAGGAGATACAAAGACACAGAGTGAACATGTGCAGAAAACAATTCTGAAGGCAAAGAACCCCTGACAACCTAGCCCTCCTAAGGGAAGTTGTCAGAGATGCCAAGGAAACTGCCAAAAGAGTCAGGCAGGAAAAGTGGCTGGAATTGTGTGAGTTCTTTGACCACCAAACAACCTTACAGAGTTGTGGCAGTGGGTCAGGTGAGCTACCAGCCGCTCAGACCTGAGGTGCACATACCATGACCCTCAATCAGAGGCAAACAGACTGGTGCAAGAATTTTCTGCAAGACAAGCAGCAACAGTCTGCCAGCTGAACTGAGGGCAAACCAAGAACACTTACAACCAGGCAGACTTGCTCATATCAGAGAAAAGCAACCAAACCCAATAACACAGATGTTATATTTGAGGAAACTAAGAATAACCCATAAAAACAGTTCTTGCTCAGCCTCGGGTTGTGATGGAATCTCGTACCCCATACTTTCCCACCTAGAACTGGCAGATGAGCTTGCATTCCTGCAACTCATCAACAAGTACTGGGAAACTTCCACTCTACCCCAGAGCTGGAAGAGGGCTATCATAGTTCCCATCCTAAAACCAAAGGAGCCAGGAAAGTACTGCCCCATCTCTCATCTCAGCTGTCTGGGCAAGGCGGCCAAGAGAATGGTACTAAACCGATTCCAGTGGAAAATGGGACCCCCACATGAACAGCTCCATGGGTTCACAAGAGGCATGAGCATAGAACACAGCATAGCCACGCTCTTACTCACAATCAGCACCGTCACTTCTGTGTTAGTATTCCAAGACCTCTTGCTATTCAGGAGACCCTGATCCAGAAGGGAATCAGAGGAAAGCTCTTGGCTTAGATAGGTGACTTTCAGGAACAGAACAGCCAGAGTCAGATTCCAAGGTCACCTATCACAGCACACGCCACTAGAAAATAGAATGCCACAGGGTGGGGTCCTCAGTCCAACCCTTTTCAACACCCTAATGTCCTGTATCCTCCACATGCACCTCCCAGTGAGTGCAAGATCATCTATGCAGACGATCTTGCTATCATCTCCATTGGACCACATTGCCTAAGTGGAGCCCAGCACTGTCTGGACCTTGTATCTGAGAAGTGTTGTAGGACAGGACTAAAGATCTCAGCAGGCAAATCAAAAGTCATGGCTCTGAGACACAATGTTCGACACGAGTCTGAAAATCTAGGGAATGGAGAGTGGATCCAGGTTTTCCAATACTTTGGGGTATGGATCGACCGGACCCTCTCCTTTCAAAAGGAGATCCATTACCTGGTTGACAGAACAAAATCAAGACTCATGAGAGCAATGACTGGGAGACACATAAGAACTATACATAAAATACAAAGATTATCGGCACATACCGTCTGTCCCATTGTGGACTATGCTTCTGTCTCCCTGAATACCACAAGGCCAAGATTAAGAGAAAATTTGGAGACAGTTCAAAATGAAGCTACCAGGATCATTGTGGGTGCCCCAATGTGGACGAAGGTCCTCATGAAGGCAAATCTTCTCTCCCTGGACTCACAAATTGATCTAATGGCAACACAGTTCCTTTCAAAGATCATCCAGGCACCCAGGAACACAAACATGAGACAAAAGATACACAGATGCCTAGAACAAGATCACGAGCTGTTTGCAAACAACTGGCTGTCTCACACAGCCAGTGTGTTGATACGCTATCAGCTCAAAGAGCAACTAGTTGCCATAGGCAAGTAGTTGCTCCCACCCTGACTATATTGAAGCCCCGCCGTGGGCACAAACCTTGATCGAGTTCTCTGTTATGAGCTTGTCAAGGAGAAAGAATCAATACCCCATGCCAAGCCTAAAGCAGAAGCCAAGAGGGTCATTGCAGCCATCACTCCTCCGGATAGTAGAACCTATTTCATGGATGGATCAGTCGATCCCTTAAACCACACTGCAGACGCCAGCTTTGCCACACAATTCATGAGGATAACAGACAACGCCTCCTCGCTACAGATAGAGGCAGTAGTGATCATGGGATCCCTAGCCCATTCATCCCTGAGGGTAGGACATGTGGTCATTCATATAGACTCCAGGGCAGCCATTGACTGTCTACAGCAAAATCTACCTCCTGACCATTGTGCATACCTTAGCACAGAGGATTCTTACTCAGGGCTAGAAGAAGAATCATAAACTGGGTCCCTAGCCACATAGGCATCAGAGGGAATGAGCTTGCTGACGGACTAGCTTACATTGGCAGGGTATGCCCCAAATTCCATGATCATAAAACCGAACCGAAAAACCTTAAGGCAGAAGCGTAATGCCACAGCTTGTGCCTTCCTCCTGCAGCTTCACAGAGAGAAAACGAGATCCCCTCGGCCAGGTGGTACTCAGTCGCCACAGGCTATGAACCAGTGGCACTCTCTGAAGCAATCAATAGAGGTACCAAAGTCATTCTTCACAGAATCAGACTAGGTTACCATTGCACATGGCAGATCATAGAAACAATTCACTATGCAGACAGGTGTTGCATGCACTGTGGCGATCCGAACGCCACGTTGGTACATTACTTACAGAATTGTGAGAACACACAATTTCTGAAACAGGGTCTGCCCACAACAGCCGCTTGGCTGGTAATGAGATTATGCCGCATGCTTAGATCATGGCGGCAGGAACGCCTGCTGGCATTCCCGCCACCACGGTAAGCATAGAGTGTCAGAGAACAAAATGAGAAAGCCATAAATAGCTGACACAGGCCGGGCCAAATGTATGAAGGCCCGGGCGAAGTCAGATCTTCGCAAATCTCAGACGACGATTCAGCTGATTCAATAAACGAAAAATATGCTACATTATATTTCCCATTATAGAACATTAACGCAAAACCGCAGTAGGGGTACAATGTAGATATTTTATCACTGTGTGTGTGTGTGTGTGTGTGTAATGTCTAAAGAAATACGAGTCACTATTTAGTGATTAGTAACACAACAGTATGTATAATTCTTTTCGATTATTCTGATCATTGTTTTCGCTATTAAATCCATAAGTCGGAGTTTCCCTGAGGAGCCGCATTAAATCAGTTGAGCGAGAAAATACATGTTTGCTTGTTTCAACTTGAGCAACTACTGAGTGGTACCAATGAGAGTGAAGAACAAGTCTAAAAATTTACTCCCAGTACATGTACTGTATGATATCTGAATCTTGAAAGAAAAATCTTGCTAATTCTAAAAAAAAATAAAAATTTAATCTTGCTCTCCTTTTATCTGATATGCATTTGTCAGTGTATGTCAAAGCTTTAATACATTATCTTGATGTGTTTGCGATAGAAATACTCATTTCCCGGTGTGTGAAAATTTATCTATCCGCTTGTTTGTCAAGCTGGAACTTGAGTAGTTTGAAATAGGAATCTCCAAAAAAATTAAAAAACACGAAATTGTATATTTGATTCTCTTTATGACAATGAATCTTTAAAAATTCCTGAATATTCATTTCGCGGGTAATCCTAATGTATAAGAAAGAAAATATACACCATGGTATATGACGTCATAATGTCATATCTGAAATCCGAGGTGAAAACGAAGCTGCCAAGCTGACACCTTTTTCGAGGTGGACGCAGGGCAATCTGAAATTGCAAATAGAGACCGCATCATTGGGATAAGGGAAGATAATTAATTCCCAGTGAAATATCTCCCGCTCGATGGTATACAGGTGAATGTGGTGGTGGGCGGGGGGGGGGAGCACCCTGATCGCCCAGCAGCATATGGAGAACGCACGGGAAGGTGAATGAGAGATAACAGGTATAAATATCATGAACATTTGTTTCAGCTCATAGATTAATAGTTTATACATAATAGTGCCCTAATATTATTTACTTTTTTAGATCTGACAGACGAAATATCTATGAAACGGCGGGGTGGTCACATGACCTGTAATAAGTGGGAGTGGATGGTGTTGGTGAACTCGCCGGAGATTCAATTTAAACAAATATTTTGAATTGTTAGAAAAAATCATTCCTCTCATCAGCAAGCTGCTCTGCCTTGGTCCTTCCAAGAAACAATCATATTCGTGCAGGATAACTGCCCAATATACACGCCAAGGGTAGTTACGAAGTGGCTCGGTAACCAAAACCACATAGAAGTCCTTCCGCGGAATGTGACTCAAACCCGATGAAAAATGTTAGGGCGAATATTGTCAATGTTTGGGAAAAGGCTAATGAAAAAATCCCAATAGCTAACAGATCAGAGGGCATTACATTACACCTCTGTCCCGGGGATTAGACAAGGTTTTGCTTAATGATAGATTGTTCTTATTATAAGTATGGCTGCCCCCAATACTGGCCTTTCTTTTCTCTAACTGTTACCGTTGTTTATTCTACAAATAAACCGATAATAAAAATATCGAAATTAATAAGCATCCTACCAGTTAGTCAAATTCAAATTCAAACACTTTATTCCATTAATTACAATGGGTATTCTATATAAATATATGTTTACATTATGTAATAAGATGTTATATACATAGATATACAATGTTTCTTTAACAAATTTAGACAGAACAATATTACAAAAGACTGATATATCGTGCTTGGCTTGATGTCGATTCACTGAAGGCCCCGTAAAAAATAATAATAATAATAATAATGAATAATATATATATATATATATATATATATATATATATATTTATTTATTTATATCTGTCTATGCTTTGTTTTGTTTTGAATTGTTTTCTATCAACTACATGCTATATTTTGCGCAAGAAATGTATATGAACTATAAAACCAATGATTCAAAATAAAGTGTTAACTTCAGTTCCTCAGCATACACGCACATACATCGCCATCCATTTATTCACTGTAGCCTATTACTGTTTTACCTTCAGTTAATGTTCTAAAATTATAACATAGAAAATTCCCCTTTTATTGAATCAGTGTATGATTCTGACGAAAAGAAAAGTAATTTCATTAATCTAAAATTATGTCAAGATAGCATATGAATTTTGTTTATTTTGTGACAAAAAACAAGTATGCCATTTTTATCTACACCTACGCATATACTGTACACTGATGTGCATTGACAAACAAAAGGAAATAAAGGCTGAATAAATGACAAAAGTCAAGATATCAGATATCATACATGTCTTGGGTGTAAGCTCATAGACTTTATATTCACCCTCTTTAGAACCACCCATTTAGTAGTTGCACGAGTTGAAACAAGCAAACGTGTATTTTCTCCTCATCTATATATTCATTGTAGCCCTACTGCGGTATTGCGGTCAGATAATGTTCTATTATGAAGAATATGATGCAGCAAGTTTTCTGGTAATTTTTTCTGCGTTTAGTGGTGAAAAGAAAAACCCTAGTCACTTCATTAGTTCGTTAGGCTCTACTACATATTCTGCCAATCACACTTCGTTACAAACAACCTAGTGTTTTCGCCTCATTCATAAAATTCATAAAAATATAAATCTACATATAAATATGCATACATATACATATCTATATATATCTGTGTATATATATACATATTTATATATATACATGTAGATATGTCTATATATATACATATATGTGTATATATACATATACATGTCAGTATATCTATGTCTATCCCTATATATATATTACATCTCTATATATATCTATATCTATATATCAATATATAGAGAGATTTAGATCGACATATATATATATATATATATATATATATATATATATATATATAGAGAGAGAGAGAGAGAGAGAGAGAGAGAGAGAGATAGATATCGTGTGTGAACACACACACACACACACATATATATATATATATATATATATATATATATATATATATATATATATATATATATATATATATATATATGTGTGTGTGTGTGTGTGTGTGTGTTTGTGTACATACACACTATAGCATGTCTGTAATCCATTAGACCAATAAACCACGTGACTGTTGCCACGTGGCTCTAAGTCAAATTTAGAACATCACACCAGCAGAATTAGATGACGATTATATCTGATCTTGTCTGACCCCTCAATTCACTCCCAGCAGTCGCCGCGACCAGGTCAGCACCAGCCTCCGGCCCCCCAGGCCTGGTAAGCTCAGCGCTTAACCTTAGACATCGTCTCGTGTGTTCCCTTCACTGTGTAGAACTCTTCCTTAATAAAAAGTCAAGCCGTTTAAACAACTATGACTACCCCAGATAACCACTGTACTATGGGTCTGTGCCTTATACAGTCTGCGGTGTGATATCCATTAAACTGGAATCCGTCTAGGACATGACCTCACTTCGGAAACAACAGGAAACGTTCCGGAGGGGGTAGCCAAATAGATATGGCTCCACGCCCTAAGCAAGCTAGAGGAGAAGTAACCTAGCATGACCCGAAGGAGTCAGTCCAAATCCGTTCCTTGACCCGCGAACACCTTCTCCCTTTCGCCCATAGGAGCTGGCGTTGCCTCCGCCACAACGACACCATAACTACGTGTCTATTCTGTTAATAAACTAGCTAAACAGATACTGAATTTTCCTCTGGACTTGCCATTTAATATAGTGATTTTCTTGAGAATATAAATTAGAGACTTTTACGTACTTGTAATTTTGCATATAAACTTGAAGTTCAGAACGAAATATCTGCATCTGTTATTGTCTTTTTCAATGGTTTTTGACAGTACTAATGATGGAGGTCTAGTTTTTGCTTTCGAAACGTTTAATAAACATGAAATTCTTCACGACTGTGTTAGTCTACCTCTTCATATATATATATATATATATATATATATATATATATATATATATATATATATAAATCTCTATATGTAGACATATATATATATATATATATATATATATATATGAGGCCCATCGCGGCAGAAGGGCACTGAGCGGCACCGAAGGCAAAATGGCGTTTTCTTTCTCATCAGCTGCTTCTGGTCCCGCTCTACATTATGGTTGACATATTACCTTTTTTCCAACAAACCCATACCGTCCAAAATCCCATTGTTTACAAGGGTACATTTTCCTTAATGACTCGATGGGGTGATGCGTGCAGGCAGAAGGGTGCTATATCCACCTGGCCAATGTGAGATGGCAGAGTGCTGTAACGTCAGAGCACTGAGCCAATGAGAGCACCGCATTTTCTCTCGCCCGCGCCCCTTGAGCTGTTGGAGTAGGAGTCGTATAGCCATTGATGGGTAGGGGAGGGGGAAGGGGAGAGGAGACATTTGGATAAAGACAACAAAAGAGCTACCTCAAGTGAAGAAGAGTGAAAGGGTTACCTCAAGACACCAAAATCATTCAATATAGGTGAGTAACCCTAATGAATATATATATATATATATATATATATATATATTATACATAATGAAATGTGATTTCCTCAGCTTTAATACATGTTATAGGTGTGTTTCAGGGCTTTCATTTGGTGTATAATACTTAACTCTAGCTCTATTGTAAAGCTGTTAACACTCTGAAAAATTCTAAACCTTTAACCTCGTTTTCTCGCAAATAAAGATTTTGGTGCATAGTACCCTTCTGCCGCGGAGGGCCTCATATATATATATATATATATATATATATATATATATATATATATATATATACACACACACACACACACAGATTGACATGTGTGTATGTATATGCGTGTGTGTGTATGCATATGTACATATATATATATATATATATATATATATATATATATATATATATATATATATATAGTGTGTGTGTGTGTGTATGCGTTTATATATTTGAATGGGCTCAGTGTAATTTTATAAGACCTAATAATATGAAATATAAAAAGAAACGTAACAATATCTGAGATAATACTACTGACAAATTAGAAGCGAACGGTTGCCCAGGTAAGATACAATCTGATATATCTCTATTTATTGAAAGTTCTGTCAGATTCCAATGACAACTTATACAGTTACGAGACCATGATAAGAAAATGCGTGTAGTGGAGTAAAACCAGGCAACAAAAAGGAACTGATGTCTGGAGTGAACTGAACATATAAAGCCGTAAATGCATCATAGATACCAAAATTGCAAGATTCGCACAAGTATAGTAGGGAAGAAATGTCAGGGTGGGTTTTAATACCCTCTGTATCATTGGTTGGGGAATCCCCAACATATTTTTGCTCTGATAGCATACCAATACTCAAAAATATACTTTAAATATTCAATAGAATGTGTCATACGAAAGAAAATGAAACAAGTCTTATTCGAAAGAAAGGACCGGTATTTAACCTAGAGAAACTAGGCGCGTTTTTTGCCCCAGGTAATATAACAGACACAATATAACATTTAAAACGAAGTCGTAAACCCATCATCGATATCAAAACTGCAAGAGTCGCACAAGTATAGTGGGAATGAAATGTCAGGTTGAGTTTTAACAGCCTCTGTACCATAGGTTTGGGGAATTCCCTCCCTATTTTTGCTCTGATAGTATACTCATGCTCAAAAAGATATTTTAAATATTCAACAGAATATGCCCTTACGAAAGAATATGAAACAATAGTCCTATTCGAAAGAAATAATTGATATTTAACCTTGAGACCTGGCACGTTTCTTGTTGCCCTAGGTGAACTAACATTAACTTCCCAGGCACAACCTCTGAGCTCACTCAGCCAAGGGCTCTCAGTTATCGGTTGTCCGCAGCCCAGACTGCAGGTAAGTTGGTGATCGCTAGAATTCTTTCGCCTAATTGATCCTGTGCAGGTTATTTTATGAGGCAAATGTAAAATCCATGAATTTCTTCAATTTGGTTTATGTGTCTGAAACAAAACCTAACATTTACAGTAGATCATTGACCTGTGAATGTGTATTATGTACATGAAAAGCATATTTACAGATGCGTGTATCTCATGAACTGCATGTAAAGTGAAATACCACATGACAATGCTGTGGCTGGGAATAGTTTTGCTGTTCGTTTACGCGGCCGAAGGACAAGGTAAGTTTTATTTAATTTTTGATCTTGGATAACGTAACGAAAGAATGATTATATGAAACATTTCGCATTAAATACTCGTGAATGATTTTTTTTTTTTTTTTTTTTTTTTTTTTTTTTTTTTTTTTTTTTCATTATTATACTTTGCGGTAAGGTTATAGTGAAAGATGTATAACATACCTTGAAGGTGGTTGCGTTTGAGGCTGGTGGTTGCAGTTATCTAAATATACCACTTATTTTCCTTGCCTCTTTTCCAGTTGTTTTGAACGTTATGGCATACGCATTGAAAAGTATTTATATGTTAAATGGTATAACGGCAATGATTTAGAGGGCGGTTGTTGTCGTGGGTGTTATTGCTAGTCGTGACGGTAATTACGAGTATGCCACGGCGTTAACGAAAATTGAATAGTAGTAACATGATATTATCTGATTGTACATTTTTTAATAGATGTTCCTGCATCTTTACAGGCAGCCCTTCCTGCGTCTGGCCGGACGGCCAGACGCATTTACTATCATTTACTATCATTATTGTATTACGAGTTATGCTCACCACAGATTCCCTGATAATACTTATATATTTCTTCTAACAGCGCGGTGCATGGCCATGGTTTGCTGCCATTGGAAAACACCTTTCTTGTAGTATGTGGAGGATCCCTTATCACACGTCGCCATGTTCTCACAGGCGCTCATTGCATGTCTGTTGAAACTGGTATAAACCAGTGAGTATTTTTTTTTTCCTTTCTTTCTTTTCTTTTCTTCTCTTTTCTTTGTCATGCTAGTACCTCGATTTGTGTACTCTTCATTGTTCATATTTTATCTTTTTGTAATTCTATCTCGCATCCTTTCCATTTTGTTCTTGTTAATACAGCTAATTTACCAACAATTGAGCTTACCAAAGAGAAATTCTCCTGTCTTAAGAAAAACCTTAATTAATAATTATCTATCTTATATATTTGCTTAATTTCTTATTCATTGATCAGTGTTTACTTGCTTTTCTCTCTATTAAAGGGGCGGTCGCACGAGCGTTTTGCCAACGATAAATCGGCGGTAATTTTAACTTTTCCACTTCATTCAACTTCCGAGTTCACATTATCTACTAATTGGGCGGTAGAAGAGGCGGACGACATCATTCGAAAATCGGCGAGGCCGGCATGGCAAAAGAGTGTAGTCAGCTTAGAAAAGCATACTGCACAAATAATAATAGGCATAAATAATTCAATTATCATATTTTTAATAGATATTGCATTCTATATCCTTATATTTTCCTCTCACTGGAGAGTATTCGTGACGTCATCATTATTTACATGGGCGGGTCTTCCAAGTTCTTCATTGGAGCTTGTCTATATCAATCCTCCAAACAAAGTTCTTGCTGCAGATTATGATGCACTTGTTCTATTTCTTCTTTGCAACCACAAGCGAACCCAAATCCGTGGTTTTAGTAGTCGGTGAGCGCCTCCATTTCTACAGCCGATGACAAGTAACCTGTGACGAGGGTGGTACAGGCAACCATAGACGCCATATCTGTTACGGAAATCGAGGGATTAGACCATAGTTCTGTTCGCCCGTGTGACCAGCAAGTTGGGAAATCGCCGACATGATATTGCTGAAAAAAAAAACGCTAGTGTGACCGTGTCTTTAATCCCCGTATTGACTTACAAATCAAAACAATATCTACAGCCTCTATTTCCTTAAAGTAATGCTAACAAAGTACAGTGCGGAATCACAGGCTGCCGGTCTGTGGCAACTTTCTGAAAAGAGCAACAGGATAATGCTATAGTTTGGTTTTAAAATAAAAAGAGTAGGTTTTATCTCCATTGGATTTTTCCTTGTATGAATATTCAAATAATCCGGGACGAAAACAATAATATGACACCTATATCCTACTGGTCCTTAGCACACTGGGTAACAATCCTACCAGTCTTCCACATTGGATAGTTTGAGTAACATCCTAAAGAAATGAAGAATGTATGTTTATTTCGAGAATCCCATTATTTATTCTTCAGATATTACGTTCGTCTCGGTGACTTCAATCTGACCCGCAATGACGAGGCTAATCACATAGACCTGGTCGTCCTGGTCCACTATGATCCAGGATATAGTACAACTACTCACAGAGACGACATATCCATCTTGATTCTGGAAAGGGACGTTGAATTCAATGGTGAGTTTGTGATATTTGGAATTGTCTTTCTATCTGTCTAGCTGCTTATTCTGTCTGTTTGAATGTTTACTTTGTTGCCATATTCTAGGTCGTAAACACCAAGGCCAAAAGATTTCGCATCAAAGTTCGTGTGCAAGGCTAATGCATTGACAATACATTATCTTTCTTTGTGTAATTGCTAATACCAAAGTGAAAATTTTGGGCTTGCATATAGAAGACCGTAGACGCCAATACCGATTTTGTATCGATCACAATGAATGACTTATCACAAATTTCAACCGAAAGTAGAGACATGACAGCTTTATTTCAAGCTAGTTATACGTATAATAATTTATACTATTAAGGAATGAATAACTGTGCATTTAGAACATCTTACCTGCTGACAGCCATTTCAGTTTATCGGCATGTAAAAATATGTTGATAAGTCCTTTTTTCGTCAGTTTATATCTCTATATTTTCGTCAATCTATTTGTCAGATAGTACATATAGCATGCAAACACTGTCTCTCTTTGTTTGTTTCACTTTCCCTTTCTCCCTTAGTTTATCTGTGTCACTATATACACAACTGTATCTACCACTGCATATGTTTCTTTGCTTCTCAAGCTGTATATCTATTTTCATCATATATCAGCATAGTTGATCATTTAATCTTCGGTATATTTACATACTTGTCTGTTTTTGTATCTCCAAATCAGGTTTGTATATCTATTCATGTATTAGACTATGTATCAACGGCATTGCACTTCATGGATAATGTAGCTATAATGAAATCATTATAATGATTAACTTGACAGTGCTATTTTACTAATTTAAAGGGTAAATGTGTCTACATTCTGATCATTAGAGACAAAAAACACTTAATTTACAATCTGGAAATTGAAGGCAATGAAGCTGTAAATGTTTTATTCTCATAATTACAGCATTTAACTCGCCTCTTTTTATTGACGGAGAAGTGAATAATGCCGTTGCTGCTGCTTTCCTCCACTTCCCATGATTTCCATTAACGTGTTATCCATCGACAGACTTCATTCGGCCAGTCTGCCTTCCTTTCAACTACCAGAGCGAGGAATTCCTGACTAAACATCTTGTTGTTGTTGGCTATGGCCGTACTGCCACCAGTGAGTCACAGGCAATGACAACTTCCAGAGAAGGAAGTTATACACAGGATTCAAAGCAATTCGTTTTCTATATACTATACACACAAGTAGACCTAGCCTTCCATATGCCCCGTATACATATAAGATATAGACAATAACCTCATTACCATACCTAGTTAAAGCCTCACATACATACAGTACACGGATAAATGTGTATATAGAATAAATATATAAATATTATCTTTAGCATTAAATCGAACTCATCCAACAGGGAACAGAACAAGACCTTGTGAGTACAGTGCACCTTCGATATTAGTCATTTGTCTATGAGTGTGTATAAATATATATAAGTTTTCAAATCCTATATATAGAGAGAGAGAAAAGAGCGAACTGTATCCGTAGAAAAATATGGATGGAAAAATAGAGATATACAGATATTTATACAAACATATAGTTGAATATGCAGCATATAGCTAAAGATCTTTTATATAGGAAATGTGATTATTATTCTTTCTCACATTTAACAGGTATCGAAATATCGAAAGTACCAGTTTCAGCAGTGCTTCCTGTGGTCGATTTGGGCTCATGTCAGGCCAGGTATGACAGCTTACACCTTGGGGTCACCCTCACGGACTCGCAAATATGTGCCGGTAACGAAAATGGAGACTCCTGTGGCGTAAGTGGTTTGTTGTCTCTTTGAAGTGTGTAGGCTGACATTCATCACATGTTCTAGATTAAAGTAGACTAGTTGGTGAGCGACACGCTATGGAAATGCTGATGATATATTACATATATATTTTTATATCTTAAAAATTTATTGACACTAACTACTAATATTACAATACTTTTATATATTTTCTCTACATATGCACTTCACTAACATACACATAAACGCACACACGCTTATTTATGTATTACGCCGCTACATGGCATGTTTAACGTTCTTCCTAAATTACTATTCAGCAGGCCCTTTCTCCCCACAGGGTGACGGCGGCGGGCCTCTCAACTACTTCGACGTCAACACCCGCAGGTTCTACGTCGTTGGCATAGTCTCGCTCGGCGTCGGGTGCGGCAACACAGACTTCCCCGGAATCTACACACGAGTGGGCGCCTACCTCCGTTGGATCAAGAACAATATAGAGTGAAAACCTTTCTGATGCAGCAATGATTCTCGATGCCTGTTCTGTTGCTCAACTTTTGTGCCAGATTTTAAAACTTAGAATTCGAGGAGTTTTTCATAAATAAATTCTTTATTTTTCTGACTATTCAACGTAGTCTATTCTTCTATCTTCTTTCTGACGCAATAACCTGTTCTTGACTGGCAAACATTTTCTGCATTTAAAGACAGAAACAAAGGAAATAAGCTTTAAGTAATTAACGATAAAACGTGAAAAATCCGTTCTTGATTTTTCCCTTTCAATCATATTCATTGGAAATAACCCCTTACACCTATTACAACCATGGCATAGTGAGAAATGTTAATACATATTGTACGTATATATAATATATATATATATATATATATATATATATATATATATATATATATATATTTTTTTTTTTTTTTTTTTTTTTTTTTTTTTTTTTTTTTTTTTTTTTTTTTCTTGGTCAGCTTATAATTATTCTTTAAAAGGTTTATACATGGGTGATATAATGACTAATAGAACAGTAAAGAAGTGACAACAGGCTGATTACACTACGGAAATTTTTAAGTAAACGATGTTGACACTCTGTTACATAGACTTCAGTAAACGAAAACATGATGTTTCTATATTTCTTAACATGATGCAGTTCTTGATCATGTTTTGTTTTGTTTTAACATCGACTCGTGACCAATTAATGCCCAGATAAGACGGACAGATCCGAGATGAAAGCAAGAGAAAACCCAAAGGAGTAACATTCTTAAAACCTCTGGCTCTAACACGCCAAAAGACCGGCAGATGATCTCCAGGCCTTTAAAGGTCCTCGAGAAGCGACATCGAATCATTCAAAACTAATAGGAGAGTGCTGTGAGCAGTCGACGTCAGTTTTCCTTTTGCAAGATCTTGAGGACATAAAGAAGTGTTTCTGCTGTTAGTTGCACTCATTGCAGTTACAATTGCACAACCAACGTCTTACAGGTAATATGATTCGTACGTGAATGTAAGCTTGACTTTTGGTCACGAATTCGTCTTGCCAAGAATTCCAGTTTAACTTAAAGTGTCTTGCATCCCTCTGCCCATACTACGTTCTTCCTCGTCTTATATATTCGGAAAAAAGTGCAAATGGATACTGGGTATGGCGTATACATAAGCACAATTTGTGTAAGCCATTAAACAGACCACGTGCCATGTGGTTCTAGGTCGAGTAGGAACCATCGACTCAGCGAAGGCGTAGATGACGATTTCATCTGACCTCGTCTGACCCGCGCCCGACGTGCTAAGGTCGGTCCAGTCTTCGCACTGAGGGCGAAGGCTGGACCGACCGCTTTACCCTAAGGCATCGTCTCGTGTGTTCCCCTCACTGTGTTGTACTCTTAGCAATAAAGAGTCAAGCCGTCATACAAATTACCCCTGCTAGCCACTGTACGAGAGTTCATAGCCACTTTCACTGGGAATAGAAATAAAGTCCACTCTGTATTCGTTATTTCAATCGCATATCACATGTATAAGGGTACTGAACTAAACAAAATCCATTTTATATTCTCTCTTACACTGTATACCTCAAGTTCTCTCTAATGCAGTCATGATTATTCCATTAATGTTCATTCTGTTATCAGAATTTACTTGGTCTGAGAAATGCTACTGTGGAAACCACAAGGAAGTGTTGCGTTAATTTATCACGTTTTTGGTGATTATGTAATTACCTTGTTGAATTATATAAATTGTTTATATAAAAATTATATATACAGTTGCATTCATTTAAATGAGAGTGATCCTATTCAGATTCAAAACTGGATATGAAGTTATTACATTTTTAATGAGTAACATACTGTACATCGCCAGTGCTCATCGATATGAAAAAATTATAATATATATAATATATGTGCACATATATGTATATGCAGACGAAAAATGTATGCACACTAATGCGCTTGTGTGTGTGTGTGTGTGTGTGTGTGTGTGTGTGTGTGTGTGTGTGTGTGTGTGTGTGTGTGTGTGTGTGTGTGTGTGTGTGTGTGTGTGTGTGTGTGTGTGTGTGTGTGTGTGTGTGTGTGTGAACCATAGCTTACCTTCTGTAAATGTATAGAATATCACTGATTCGTTTGTAACTTTGTTGTTCCTAATTCCTGCAACACGATTTAGTACTTTATATAATGATCAATGGATATAACCATAGTTATTAAAAATATAACCAATGAACAAACACTTGTGCGTGTATATATAATTTATATACGACCGATTAATACAACCACTATGGCATATACATAAGTCTATTTCTGTTACCAGTGAACCACGTGGCTGTTTGCCACGTGGCTCCAAGTCCCAAATAGGAACCATTCACTCAGCGAGGGCATAGATGACGGTGTTATCTGATCTCGCCTGACGCGTCAGTTCGTCGCCAGCGTCCAGCGTGGTAAGGTCAGCCTAGCCCTCCCCCTCCGGACAGGTTGATCTGACACGTGACCTGCGTTACTCCAAGACATCGTCTCGTGTGTTCCCATACTGTGTGTCAACTCGTAGTAATAAAGAGTCACGCCGTAACAAGTCTCACTACCCCTGCAAAGCCACCGTACTAGAGCACTCATAGACTCTTACAACCACTGGCAAAATTATTTTCTACAGAATATTCTGTTACTTTCATTCTATCATTAATTAGTGAGTTCTCATAATTGTTATCATAAAATAGCAAATGGAATTCAAATCCCAAAATACGTTTACGTAAGGGTCATCCATTTCTTCATAATTTTCACAAAATTACAAAAATACTCTTTTCCCAAACCCCGTCCCCTCTCCAGAGGGTACAAGCAAAAGATAGAAAATGATCTCTAATTTGATCAGGATCGTCATTTTTATAATTTTCTTAAAGCGTACGCCAGAAATGGGGTGGAAAAAATATAGATGACCCTGATGATGAACAAAATAATATACAAAAACATCTTTTTCCACATTGTGCTTCACGGTTTTCTATTCTGCACTGAATTTATTTAACGCACGACGCACACTTTCATTTGCCATTAGTTACGCTGTCCGTCGTAACTATAGTTTTTTTTTCTTTTTTTTTTTTAACTTCAAAAAGTTCGTCTGCTACTCTGGGGAACTCAGCGGGCTTAAAAGTGTGATTATCTGATTGGGTTGAATAAATTAAGAATTCCGAAGTATATGGTGTAGCGGGGCGTAGACACAGTAGACTTCAATATGTCTGGTTGAGTTCGGGCTCAACCGAGAATATAGATTTTATTTGGGAAAAGATTCGTCTGCAGTGAACAGATTTTAGGTTCCAGGCCTACGGCACGCTGCCACCACCCGATTAGTAGGTTCGGGAACCGTGTGTGTTGTGTATGGGGGTGTGAATGTTGTATGAAAGAAGAGTGGAAGGAAAGTACAGGATGTATGTGCTGAATGTTGGATGTGTAAGTGTGTAGATGTGAAAAGGGAGATAGCGTAGGCTGAGCGTCTGCGTGGACGTGTTTGGAAGAAAAACGCATCATAAAATTCTTCCTCTTCCCTTCAGTTTGAGCATCCACCTGCTGAAAGTGGGAACCCAGGTATAGCAAAGTTATGGTCTGTTCTAGAGTATCAGCTTAATATACTCCGATTCATCTAGCCTTCTTACAGCCTTTCATGGGTTGCGAGATAGAGTAACCAGCAATGTGCTGTTAAGGAGACCCGAGCCCAAGAACGTTTCGAGCATTCGGCCTTGGTCAGAACCAGAACTTAAGATGTCGTAAATATCATTTGTTCATTTGACTGGGACCGAATGAAAGCTCTACGATGGTAAGATATTTATTTATTGAGCAAATCGCACTCATTAGGGAGGTCTACAGGAATTCAGTCATGGGAAATTTTTATAGATGCGTACATCACCAACTTGCTCACAGCGGGGGTGATGCACGTATACTCAAAAATGACTCAATGTATTTTCACTCCTAAGTTGGCGTCCCAACTCCATAAGTATTTTTAAACGAATACATACCAATATCTAATATGAACAAGTTAATCTCCAACCCAAAATGGAGATTAACGTAAAAAAAACTAAAACAAACTAGTGCTGATAAACTCTGAATAAAAACACTTGTGTAAACAAATAAGAAATATAATTTAGATATATAATGTAAGAAACATAATTTAGCGTCGAAGGCCAAATAACAGAATAACGCCAAAGGGGACCATAAGATCACGGACTGCCTGACACCCACATGGTCGGGCAGGTATCAAGACAACAGATCAAGACAAAGTAAAAGAAAGTAAAAAGTAAAATGGCCCTGAAATTATTATGAGCGAGACTTAATGAAATAGACCTTCCTCCCACGAGGTACGGATCCTAAAGCAGTGTTCCTTCTGTGTGAAGTGGTCATTTTGTACTCTGACACTTTGAGTTCACAAAGTGCTGCTTTGGGACAGAGAAAAGAGTGCACCCCACAGATGATGATGTAGCGTGTCACACGCCAAAGTCCAAAAGAGACCAGGTGTCTCCTACACACAACCACTAAATAATACTTAGCTTTGTGGAGAAAAACTCGGCAAATCCTGGCGCGAAGCGAGGTAAATCCACAAAGCGAGAGAGCACACGAAAAACACCGAGAACGGGACCACAGTACAAACAGAAGTCAGGACCGAACTGTCTTCCCCTCACAAAACGAGGGGTCTTTATACCCGAAAAAGACCCCCCAGGCCATGCCCTAAGCATGGCGCGAAAAGAAGATACGCGAAGTATCGGAAGGCCAACCCGATAGTTCGGTAGTCCAAACAACCCAAAGGACCCGGACCACCATGAAAAGAGAGGGAAAGAAAGAAGGAAAAATATATGTAACGACCATTACTCTCTTCAGGGGTTATATTGACACTTTGGAAGGAAGGGATACCTAGGAAAACTGGTAATGTACCAGTTTTCGCGAAAACTGTACATTTCGGGCCGTAACTGTCTACGGTATGGGACTTGGAAAATAAATAAATCTTTATTTTTCTGGGAGACTTCAACGCCATCCAAGTAACGAGACTTGGTTTAAAATACGTTTGTTGGTTATTTTTTATAACCATGTTCATATTAATTCTTAACACCGTCTCTGGCGGCTCGTATTTCATTGGCCACGGCTTATGAAGTCGCACTCGAGTCAAGTGAGCGAGGCGCAAATGGCGGGTGAAGCACCAGCCTCGTGCGGGTGCACAGCGAGTGCGCCCGTCTCGTTGGTGGAAGCGGAGCCCGGGACGTCTCATCCAAGCAATGGCAGCATCGCAGAGTTCCCCACATCCTTTGTTCCGTGGTAGAGGAGGCAGGCATGTGGCATGGTAAAGACTCGGCCTCAACCACTCGGCGCCCGAGGACGATGTCAGTCCAGGCGAGATCGACCTCAGAGTCGGCGAGTGCGCAGCCGTACACTACATATGGCATGATTTATTGATACAGAAAATGCAATAATTCGAAAACTTCAACACACCTTCTCAAGTGACCTTTACCTAATTAAAGGTTTCAAAATTCACTTTTGCTAGACTGATTGGCACTAACCCAGTCCTATTTTAAAGACACGACCGAAGAGATGATAAGGCCTACTCATACACTATTCCTCTCCAGCTTGCAGGTTGTTCTCGACACCTAGAACATATCATCTAATTCAACAAAACTATGCAATTTTATAGTAAATACATAAAATGCAACTTTTTTTTTCTTCTTCTTTCTTTTTTTTTAAGGAAAAAAATCCTTTCTTTGAATAAAAAATGTACTATTTACATAAACAATAGAGTGTTTAAGGCTTAAAGAAGAAAAGGGCTTTTTGAAAATTCCAAAGGAGGAAAAAATGCTTTCTTTGCGCCTTTGGGTTCTGCATTTAATCTCGAGAGCAATGTTTCTTGACCATTTTAGAATCACGGACCCTTAAAAATCTGATGAAAGCTTATGGACCCCCTTCCCCCAAAAATATTTACAAAACAAAATTTTTCTTTATTTTGTATAATGCCCCTTTATTTTTGTATTTGATTATTAAAATATAATAAAAAAAATATATCTATATCTATATCTATATCTATATCTATCTATCTATATATATGAATGTGAATTTTTATTTGATCCTCACGGACCTCCTGAAACTCCTCCATGGCCCCCAGGAAATAAAACCCTTGTTTGTGGGGGGTTATTCCTTATTTTTTCTTCCGGGAATGAAATCTGTTTTAAAAATGGGGAGTATTTTCCCAAAAAAAAACCGAAAATTTTAAGGGGAAATTTACCGAACGATTTGTAGTGTAGGGGACCCATAATTTAGCCACGCCCCGGGGCCCGGCGGGGAATCCCTTTAGCCCCCCTGAGAAAGCAGTTTTTAAATCCCTTTTCCCTTCTTGTATTTTTTTTTGTATTTTTAGTGATTTTTTTTTTAAAAATTTTTTTTTCATCCTTCACTTTATCCTTTTTTTTAAAGGGGAAACCCCTAGCCATTTTCTTTTTTTTTTTATTTTAAATCTTTTAAACTGGGTAAAGTTTGCATCCCTTTTTTTACTTAGTTTTAAAAGTTTTTAACTTTTTTAAATTTAGCTTTTTTATGGGGAAAAGGGCTTGTACCCCAAAGGGCTTAAAAGTGAACCGCTTTTTTTCTTCGGGGGAACCCTGCCACGCCATCGGGGAGGGAAAATTATTATTTTCTTTTTCCCGGGGGGCAAAGTTACAAGCCCACAAATTAAATTTTTGGCTGTGGTCGGGCCTATAAAATAGCCCCGGGAAAGAGGGGGGTATCCCCCACTCGTGTTTGAGATTTTTCAAAAAGCCCTAAACCTCTTTCCAGACGCCAGAAAATAGACCCCAAGGGGGGCCTTGTCCCCATAGGAGCCCCCTTTTTTTGTGGGCGGGGCCTCTTGCCCTCGCTCGGCGCTATTGCTTTCTGGGGTTGTTTTAACGTAATTTACTAGAGAAAATTTCTGATTTTATCAGCACTTTATATTTTGGGCCTGCACCTTCATGCTTTTGTTTTGCGGGTTTGACACGGACTAAGTAGGCGTAGTCAGCACCCCCCTCAACCCCGCAGTTTCTCTTCTACACCGGGGCCCCCTTTAAGGGGCATTGACCCCGGGGAGGGGGGCCCCAGAGTCGGGGGCGCCCTTTGGGGGCATTTTTCCTTCATTCTAAAATTTTTCCTTTTTTCAGTGTTTCCCCCTGAGCCTCCCGGAGTCCCCTTTTGTGGGCTCCCGTATTCGCCTGGGGGGGGGGCCCCCGATTTACCGCCTTTTTCGCATTGGGAAGGTTCGGCGGAAAGGGGGTCTTCCCAAATTTCGATCCTCTCTGGGGGTACGGGGAAAACCAACCACCCTTCCTTTGGGGGGGTAGAGGAGGGAAACCCTGCCACACTTTTCTCTTAGCTTTTGGGCTTTTAGGTTTTAAAACCCATATTTAAGGGGGCAAACTGGTCCCTTCGGCCCGGGGCACGGGCCCAGGGGTCGGATTTGGGGTCCGATACCCTTATGAAGATTCCTCCCCTCCCCCTCCTCCTCCTAAAAGGGGGGGGGACGCCCCATGACTCTCCTACACCAAGGGGCGCCCCTTGAAAAAGGGAAACCCCACTGCTGAAAAACGAGAACGACTTTTTTTTAAACCCCCTCCAGAAAAGGGCAAGGTATTTGACTGTCAAATGGTAAGGGAAATCAATCGTTTTTGAATGGGGCCCCTTTCATCAAGAAGTCCTTGATGGCAAGTGGACGGCGATTTGTTTTTTGCCCGGGAAATTCCCGAAAAGGGGCCTTTTTTTAAAAAGTGCAGTTAAATCCCAGATTAAGGCCCCTGCTTAAACGGGACGCAGTTTCCCATAAATTTAAAGGGTTAACGTAACTATCCCCTTTGGGCCCCAATCCTGCAAGGGAGTAATCTTTACAGGGATTTGAGGACAATGGAGGAGAGCGAAATTCGGGAAAAATATAAAAAGGCCCAAAAAGCTTTGTGGACGTGAACTGCTGACCAAGAAAGACGGGAATGTACGAAAAAAAACCGGGATTGTGTTTTTTTGACTTTGGGCTTCGATAAAATTCCTGATTATTCACAGGGGGGGGAAATTTTAAACGTGGCCCCAAGTGCGCCCTTAATTAAAAAACCCTTTCGCTGTAATAGATCCCAAAATTTTGGGGACACACCTCATTACGATGCAATGTTTAAAGTACTAAAAATTTCTTCGGAAAATTGCGGGGACCCAAGGACACTGCTGTATGTACTGAAAAACTCTAAAGTGGGGCAACTGGGGAGGTCCCCATAAATTTTTTGGCTCTGCCGATGAAGCAGCTTGAAAAAGGAGACTGAATATTAGCATACATGAAGGACATGATGTTGGGTTCCCCGTGACCCAAGGGGAAAAGTTGAAGGTTTGAACCAAAAACCCAAAATATTTCCTACGCTTCTTTAGCAACCAAAAAACATTTCCCAGTGCAAACGGCATAAATCGGGAACTTGCAGCAAAGGGATAAAAAAAATTGCTGAATTAAAAAACGTTAAGGAATTAAGGGAGTAAAATTAAAAGAATTAAAAAATAAATTCAAAATTGCGAATAAACCCAGCAAAAGCAGCAGCATCATAAGGGGGATGATCCCAAATAAATCTGGATCGCACCTTCTCGCCCGGGCGACCCCTTCTAGGACTTCCCCTTTGGTTTTTGGTCTGTTTCTCGGAACAATCATCTTCCCGGGGCTCTCCTGGCACGAGACCGGGCCAGGGAGATTTAAACTTTCCCAAAAAATCCCCATGGAGGCCCCTGGGTAGCGGGGGAGAGGAGGAAGCCCTCCCTCCCAGAAAAAAAAAATTTAAAACCGGGGGCCCAAGGGCATTTCCCAAACCCCCCATAAAACTTAATCTTCGCGTCGACCTTTAAAAAGGGAACTGCCCAAGTTTTGATCTAAAGAAATGACCTAATTATTAGCCTCGTCCTATCCCTCCCGTATTATATTTCTCCAAAAAACCCCATTTAACACACCTCGTGTCTGACGAGGTCTTTCGCTGGGGAACTACCTTTTTATGTCGGAAGGATCGTGAGGGTGGGGGTGGCGGGGATCCCCATGTACTCCCCCAAAAAGCCCCCTTTTACAAAGGGGGACTATTGATTCATTTTTGGAGTTTTTTGGGCATGCAAGAAAAAATTTTTTGGCCCACATATCTGGCTATATTTCCTTTTTGTCCCCCTGAGGGCAGCGATAGCCATAAATGACCTCTTTGCTTTTCGGGAAACGTCCTGCCGACAAAATAAAGAATTTTTAAGCTGATTTTAATGCTCATAAAATACGTTTGGGGTTCCCTGCGGGTGGAGGGGTAGGGGGTGGCAAGTAGTTATTTTGCAAAAAATAAAGCCCTGTCTAGTCCTTCTGAATGATGGTAGTCCGACGCGGGGGGACGTTTAATCCCCGGTAATTTGAGCTTTATTGACTTATCACTGGCCCTTTTTTCCCCAATTCAAAAAAAGCAGCCAGTCCCTGGGGCACACCTTTGACGACTCTTTGGGGAAGCGCCCCCTTTTCCCTATTTGATTAAATTTCTGCGACACAGGGGAGAACGTTTAAACCCCCAAATTTAAGGGAAAAAGGCAGCGGGGTCCCCTTTCCCCACAAGGAGCGCCCAAGCTCAAACTTGTTGGGGAAACCATTAAATGATAAAAAAATTTGGGGGAATTCGTTATAGAACCCAGCATTGCTATCCATTCCAAAAACTTCAAAACAGATAGCGTTAAGCATAAAAGTTCCATGGGGGACACCAGATTGCCGCGGGGCGCTTTCCCCGGACGAAATTTAAGGCCCACAGGCTTTTCAAAAAAAAACCACCCTTTGGGAAAATTTTTTGCAATTCCCAAACTAGCCAAAGCTAGGGCCGTAGAGTAATAAGCCAAAGCAAAAAGAGACTCCCTGGGGGCTTTGTCTCTACAATCATAGCAATACAAAAATATCGGAGGTTTGGTCCACTTTCAATAAATCCCAAAAAAAAATCATCTTTTTAAAATCAAAAAACATCACTAAAGGGAGGGCATAATTTCAAATTCACCCTAGAGACATTGCAAATGCATCCCCAAGCATTTTCCTCGTCATAAAAGCAGCTCAGCTAATTACCATCCCCCCTTTCCCTGACCATAAAGGGAAAGGGGCCCTGAGCTGAAAACCAAATTAAATTTCCCACGGAGTTTATTTTTGATTAATAAAGATCAAACCCCTTTGTTTTCCTTGTCCGAGCCCTAAAAGCCTGAAAGGGGAAACACCCCCGGGCCCCGAGGAGATTCGATAGGATGATGAACCCTTTTAAATTTCATTTTACATGTTTTAATTCTAAAATTGTACAATAAAATTTTGGGAAAAAGCCCACCTTTTCCAAACTCATGGCACTTCGCCCACACATTCCCTTTAAAAAAGGAGGGGGAAAACCCAGACTTCCCCATCTCCCTTACCGCCCAATTGCGTTGCCCAATTTTTGTTTAAATGCAAGGTCAAACAATTTGTTAACAGTACTATTGCTTTTTTAAAAAAAAAATTTTTCCCCCCAAGAAATTTCTATTTAGACATTGCGGCTTCCGAAAGGGGACCCCAAAACTCTCGATCACTATAAAGCTGGACAGTCATTTTCCCAAAGGGGCCCCATTGCCAAAAAAAAATTTTTTAAATTTCAGTATTTTTAGAAAAAAAAAGCCTACACTGACATGCGATAGGGCCCCTACCAAAAAACTTTTTGCTTTTGGATTCGGGGAAATTCCCTTTGGGTTTTATTAAAAATTTTTCTTTTCTGACAGAACTTTTGCTGTCAAATTATTTCCGACAATGTCACTTTTTCGGACTTTTTTTGTCCGGGGCAAACGGGGTCCCCAAGGAAGTGTCTGTCCCCAACCCATTTTTTCTATGTAATAAATGACATTTTAAACAGCCCCCTGGGAATTTTAAATCCTCACTGAAAACCTGTTTGATTGTGCTTTTTGGCTTTTTCAGCAAAAAGGGCAAAATTTTCTCCAAATCGCATCCAATTGGCACTGGAAAAGATTCATACGGGGCCTTTCCAGGGGGGTTTTTAAAGTTTCCATTCGAAAGAGTTTTTGGGGAAATTTTTTTTCACGTAGGAAAAAGCCAAACCCGGGCTTACTCTAGACAACCCCCCAAAAAACCTATTAAAAATTCTGCAAAGTTTTTTTTGGGCTATTTTTTGATGTAGCCATTGGAAAAAACCACATTGGTCATTTAAAGAATAAATGTCAAAAAGCACTTAATTTTTTAAAAGTGCTTTTTCTGGTAAAAAATGGGGAGCGGGATAGAAGCCCCTTTGCAAAGGGTATATAAACCCTGTTTAAAGGCCCCAAAAGTAGATTAGGGGGGAAACCCCGTGTATGGTTCGGCTTTGAGAACAATTTTAAAAGGGTTTGGATGCTGTGCAAACCCTTTTGCGTGTTTTGTCTTGGAGCCCTAAAGTGCACTCGGATCGAGGGGCCCTTGAGGTGGGTCGGGTACCTCCCCTCCGACTCAGACCGGCCAGTTCCCTTTGAGCTACCCGGGAAAAGGGTTTGGCCTCAGTCCCGGCCACCCTAATGGAAATAGGGGCATTGGGCCCCTTTGCCCCCGGACCCCCACGCCCCTTCGTCGAGAAAGCCCGGTATAGATCTCTCAAACCATCGAAAACCCTTTTTCAGCCCAAATAAGCCCCCAGGGGAAAACCCCCAATTTTTTCCATCTTTGGAAGCTTGGCTTCCATCGCAAAGGGCCAGGGCCCCGGAGGGGGAGGTACGCCAGGGGTTCAGAGGGATCCTTTTTTAAACATTTTCCCCTTTTTTTCATATATATACCAACGGCTCCAAACAGATATGTGTGGGTGCGGGTGTATGGTCGACTGAATGTGAACTAAGTTCAGCCCGGGCCGAATCATACCCCGATCTTTTTTCCCTGAATTTTTTGCCATTGAAACCCCATTGATTTTGAAATACGACGCCCCCCACAAGAATAAAATTTTTCTCTGATTCATTAAGTTCACTTAAGCCTTTAAACCCATTAAAACCCAAAAAAAATAACTTCGGGGAATTCATTCGAAAGTTTACAGGGTCCAAAAAAAATCAATCAAGCTAATATGGGTACCAGGCACCCCGGGTTTATCCATGGCAATGACCCGGCTAAAACAAATTAGCCGGGTCACTGGCGATCGGGAAACCTTAGAAAAGCCCTACAGTTTCTCAGGTTTTTTGTGCCCTTTTATAAAGCAAAAATACTTTCCCTGGGGCAAAGTGAGTGGACCAGCCCCCCAACTCACACAAAAAATAAAAAAAAAAATAGAACGGGGCCCACGCCCCCCGGAAAGGAAAAAAGGGGAAGGGGGTTTGGTGTTGGCCCCCCTTAGGGTCACAGCACAAATTTCCCACCTCACCCCCCCACATTGAAAAAGATTTCCCCCCCAGGTCACCCCTGTAACACCAACCTTAAACCCCGGCCCCCAACTAAAAGTCTGCAAAAAATACAATATACAAAGACAAAAAAAAAACCAAAATTTTCCCAAAAAACCTAGAGATTTTACACTATCAAAAATATTTCAGATGACAAAAAAAACATCTCTAAAAGGGAATCACTTTTTTAAGGGGAAAAAAACTTTTTGACCTTAAACTAGATTGACAGAAAAAAAGGATCCATTGGGGTTAATTTCCCCTTTGGCCCATGCCGGGTTTTTTTTGCCAAAAAATCCCAAAAAAGAAAAAAAAAAGGGTTTTCCACCTCGTGTTTGAATTTTTTTATGAGAAAAACCTTGGTTTTAAAAGCAGCAGCAATAAACAAAAAAAATCTTTTGCCACAAAAGGGTTTCCCTGGACCCCGGGGCCCCTCGGCCGCTAGGCATTATTGCTTCTGAGTTTCGTAAAAATAAAAAAATTTAAAGTAAAAACCTGTGATTACAGAACATTATTTGGGTTTTTTCCAAACACCTTCCCGTGCTCTAGATTTGGCCCGGGGCAACCCAGGCTACGTAGTCGTATTTAGCACCCCACCCAGGGCCCCAGCTCTCTTTTTACCAGGGGACCTTTGGGCTTTTTTCCCCCGGGTAGGGGGGCCCCGTAGGGCTGGGGCTCCTTTGGGCGCCCTTTTTCTTGTCTAAATATTTTTCCCCTTAATGTGACTTTCCTGAGCCTACCGGGGTTCCTCGTGACCCCGTATTCGCTTTTGGGGGGGGGGCTCTACTTACCTTCCTTTGCCTTTGGGGAAATTCGGCGGGAAAGGGGAAGGGGGTCCCCACAACTCAAACCCCCGCTGTGGTCTGGGGAAAAGCAACCAGCTTCCACTGGGGGGGTAGAGGACGAATAAAAAAATTTTTCTCTCTTAGCTATTGCTGATAAGTTGATACCAAAAAATTTAAAAGCCTTTGATCCCCTTTGGACAAAAATTTTTAGACAAGGGGTCCCGGACCCGGGTTCCCCATACCCAGGATAAAGTAACCCCCCCTACCCCCCCTCCTCCCAAGGAAAAAAGGGGGGGGGCCCCAAGACCCTCCCCAAGAAATTCCACTAAAAAAATGGGAAACCCCTTTCTAATGCAAACCTAGAAACCACTTTTCAAAAACCCCACCGGAAAGCAAAGGGTTTGCGAATGTAAAATGCGGAATGAAAACAATCGCTTTTTTAACGTGAACCCCCTTTTCATCAAAAAGGGCCTTGTGGTCCCGTGGAAAGGGGGATTTTTTTTTTGTCAAAAAATTTTCGAATGGAAGCCCCCTTTTTTAAAATACAAAACAACTCCCAATTAAGGATTTACTTTAAACTGACGCCCAAAATTTATGATCTTTGAGTTAAAGTAACTATTCCTATTGGCCCAAATACCGTAAGGGGTAAACTTTCACGGGATTTAAAGGGCGATTTGGGAAAAAAGTTAAAATTTTTAGAGCCTGAAGGGCCAGACGTAGTGGGCGTTTTATTGTATACCAAGAAGGGCGGGAATATGCGAAAGAAAAAATGGACTGTGTTTTTTGACCTTTGCCTTAAAAAAAATCCCAGAGTATGTCCCAAAGTTTGGGTTAAGAAAAGTGTGCAAAATAAGACCTTATGTCCAAAAGCCAATGCTTGTTAAATAATCCAAAAATTTTTGGGCACACCTCCTTAAATGTTTGATAAGACCGAGTAAATTTGTTTGGGCCGGGAAAAGTCCGGAAACCCATGACACCACACTTGTACTAGCCAAATTTCCCAAAGTGCTAACTTTGGGGTCCCCCCTCAGTCAGGTTTTGCTGAATCAGCTCCCAAAAGGGAAATGAAAATTGGCATATATGGGGAAAACATGAAATTTTTGTTATACGAAACTAAGAGGAAAATGGGAAAATTTGACCAAAACCCCATACTTTTCCCATGCCCGAAGGGGAACTAAACATCCCCCTATGCAAGTAATGTCAGTCAACAGCTTGGGAGCCAAAGGGTAAGGAAATTTCTTAACTTAAAAAACGGGTTTAAAAAATTAAAAATTAAAGTTTATCATTTGCCCAAAATTGGTTTTATCAAATGAAATGCATCAACCCCCGTCTAAAAAATCATAAGGAGGGTGTTTCTAAAACACAGTCCCGGAAACGCACCTTCCCTCCCGGGGTACTCCTGTGAGGGCCCGCTGGCTCGGGGATCCCCTTCTCGTGAGAGAAGCAGATCGCAATCTGTCCCCGGCGTCTCCCTTTGCCAGGAGGGGCGGACATGGGGGGGCTTTTTGTCTCCCAAAACCCTCCCAGAGAGGTCCCCCGGGGAAACGGGAGAGGAGGCGTCCCCCCTCCCAAAAAAAGAAAAAAATTCTGGTTGGGCAAGGCAATTCCCCAAACCCCCTAAAACGTAATTTTTCGCGTCGCCCCTTATACAATGGAACTGTCCCAATCCCGATCTAAAGTAAATTACCTTTAAAATTTTTGCCTCGTCCCAAAAGCTCCCCATTTATATTCTCCCAAAAACGCACTTAACACACCCCGTTTTCTTACGAGGGCGTTTTTCCCGAGGAAATACCCTTTAAAGTCGGAAGGGTCCCTGAGGGGGGGGGTGGAGGCGGGGTCCCCCTGTACATCCACCAAAGCCCCCCTTATTAAAAGAAGTGACTATTGATTTTACTTTGGGGTTTTTTCGCATGCAAAGTAAAAATTAAAAAGGGACTTAATCTGCTATATGGTTTACTTTTTGTCCCCCCCCGAAAGCGTGGTTTGCCTATGATGACTCTTTGCTCTTCAGGAAAGGCTGCCCAAAAAAAAAGTAAATTTTTGCTGATTTTAATGCTCATCATACTTTTTGGGGTTTTCCCGCGGTGGATGGAGGGGACAAATAGTTAGTAGATTAATGGTCTGATTTAGTCCTTCCCGAATGTGGTATTCCCACGCGGGTGACGATAACCGGTAATTTGAGCTTTAAATTTCCTATCACTGGTCTCTTCTCAATTTGCAGCCAAATGCCTGTGCACACCATTGACGAATCCCTTGGGAAACGATCATCTTCTATTTTGGGTTAAATATTCATGCGACACAGTGGGGAACGGGCCCTTTAGCGCCTAAATTTAAAGTAAAAAAGCAACTGGGTCGCCCTTTACCAAAGGGGGCGGCAAGCTCGAAATTTTTTGGGAAAAACCCTTGATGATAAAGTAAACAATATTCCGAATTTGATTTTAAAAAAGCAGCATTTTCTACCATTCCCAAAACCCTTTGGGGCAGAAAAGCGTTAAGCATAGAGTTTTCCCTGGGGGACAAACCAAATTTCCGCGGGCGCTGTGCCGACGCAATAAAAGGGCCCACAGGCTTTTCAAAAAACATCACAAAAAAGGGAAATTTTTTCAACTACAACTAGCAAAGCTAGGGGTCGGGGGTAAAAAGAAACAAAAAGAGACTCCTGCGAGCTTTTCTCTACAAACCCTAGCAAAACCAAAAAAATCGGGGGTTTTTGGGCCACATCAAAAAATCAATAAGAAAAAATCATCTTTAAAAATTAAAAACATCATCCACGAGGGGACTAATTTTGATTCACCTAGGAAAATTGGGTAATGCCTCGCCAAGGGGGGTTTTCTCATACAGCGCTCGGGAAATTACCCTCCCACCCCCTGACCATCAAAGGGAAAAGGGGGAGCTGAAACCAAATTTACCCTTTTCCCCCGGAATGACTTTGATTCCCTAAAGATCTAACAAAGGGTGAGCTTGTCCGAGCCCTAGAAGCCTGTAAGGAACCCCAGGGGGCCCCCATTAGATTTGTATGAGATGATGAAACATCTTAATCTGGGACAAAGATTAAAATTTTTAAAGTGGGGGGGGGACAATGAAATTTGGAAAAATCACCTTTTCCAAAATCAGGCCCTTTGCCCCCCATCATTCCCTATTGAAAAAAAGGGGGGAACCCCGACTTCCACTCCTAAAAAACCCCCAAATTTCGTTGAAATTTTCTTATGCAAGGTCCAAAGGAACGAAATTTTTAACTAGGGCCCATTGCCCTTTTTTTTTAAAATTTCCCTTTTTTTACTAGTTGACCAGCAGTGGGGGGCTTCCGCAAGGGAAAGCCAAACCTCGATCAGCTAGTAAAACTGGACATTCCCCTTTTAAAAGGAAATTTCCAAAAAAATTTTTTTTTATTTCCTATTTTTAATTAGAAAAAGCCTACGACATGACATGGCGATATGGCCTACTCAAAACTTTATGCTTTTGGATTTTGTGGAAACTTGCCTTGTTTTTTTTCAAAAATTTTAAATTTTTACAGAAAATTTTGCTGTCAAATTATTTTTTCCCACAAATGTCCCCTTTTTTGGACATTTTTTTTCCAGGCAAACGGGGGGCCCCAAAGTGTTCTTTTTCACCAAACATTATTTCCCATGTATGATCCAAAGACACTTAAACCCGCTCCTCCTCGGAAACTTAATACTCACTGTAAAGCTGATGATTGGCATTTTGGCTTCCACAAAAAAGCAGAATTCTCAGCAAATCGCCTCCAATTTGGGACTGGATATGGGTTTTTAACTGGGGGCCTCCGGGGGGGGGTTTTAATTTTCCATTAAAAAGTTTTTGGGGGGAAAATTTTTTTACTTTTGGGGAAAGCCCAACATCAGGCTAACTCTAGACAAACCCCCAATACCCATTCAAAATTCTGCAAAGTTTCTTGGGCTCTTTTTTTAAGACTCAATTTGGGAAAAACCACATTGGGGCATTTTAAAAATAAATGTCCCAAAAAAAGGGAACTGAATTTTTTAAAATTTCCTTTTTTGGTAACAAATTGGGGGCTGATAGACCCGTCTTTTCTAAAGGTTTTAAAAGCCCTGATTAGGTCTAAAGTAGATTTTGGGGCAATCGTGTATGTTCGGCTCGAGAAAAAGTTTGAAAGGGGTTTTTTGCTGTGCAGAATGCTGTTTTGGGGTGGGAGTCTTGGAGCCCTTAAGTGCCCTCGGGTCGAGGGGTCCCTTTAGGTGGGGTCAGGATTCCTCCCCTCCGACTCAGACGGGCCCTTAGCCTTGAGCTATGCCCCCAAAGGTCTCGAGGGCCCAAGGGCCCCCCTAATGGAATAGTGGCATTAGGCCCCTTTTCCACAGCTCCCCGAAACCTTTTCGAGAAAGTCGGTATAGATCTTTTCTACCATCGAAAAACCCCGGGTTTAGTCAAAAATAGCGGGCCCTGGGAAACCCCAATTTTCATCGTGGAAGCCTGGCTTCCCTTTTGCCAAAGGGCCCTGGCGCCGAGGTGGGGTACCCAGAAGGGTTTAAGAGATCCCTTTTTAAAAATCTCCCTTTTTTTTATATATATACCCGGGGTCCCAAAACAGATGATTTTGTGGGGGCGGGGGTATGGGCCCAACCCGAATGTGAACTAAAGTTTTAAAACTGCCGAAACATACATCGTATTTCTTGCTGAAATTTTTTCCATTGTAAAACCTTGATTTTGCACTATCGCCCCCACATAGGGAAAAGTTATTTTTTCTTTATTCCCTTTAAATTCCCCTTTAAAACCTTAATCATTAGAAACCACCAAAAAGACTTTCTTTTTTGGTTTTTTTTTTAAACAACATTCGTAAGCTACTGGGGGGCCAAAAAATCAATCAAAACTAATATTTGTACCCCGGCCACTTTTGGGATCCCTGGGAAAAGGAGCGCTGATAAATTTTGCCGGGTCAACTATGATCGGACCTTACAAGTCCGTACAGTTTTCAGGTGTTTTTGTCTCTTATAAAAACAAAAATCATCTCCCCCCTTTGGAAAATGAGTGGACCCCAAAAACCCAAATCACAAAAAAAAAAAAAAAAAACATAGAACTGTGGGCACGCCCAAGGGAAGGGAAAAGAAGGGAGGAAAGGGGGTGTTGGCTCGGCTCAGGGTTTAATGCCACCCCCCAATTACCCCCCTCACTCCCTATTAAAAGAGAAAATTTTTCCCCCCCCTTGCCTCCCGTTTACCACCCCCCCCACATTAAACATCTCCCCAGTAAAGCCAAAATCCCCCAAAACCCAAAAAACAGCAACTAAAAAACTATTTCAAATCAAAAAAAAAGACTTTACAACCCAACCCATATTTCAATAATGAAAAAAAATACATACATTAATCACTTTTCAAGGGGGACAAAAATTATGACCTTATCTAGATTTACCCGAATGGGAAAAGGATCCATTGGGTTTAAAAACCTTGGGCCAAAATGCCCCTGGTTTATGCCAAGAATCCAAAAAAGAAAGAAAGGAAAACGGGGTATAGGTTGTAAATCCTCAAAGCGCCGATGTTTACCCCCTTTTTAAGGGGTATTGGCCCTTGGGATTTTTTTTGGTTTTTCCAATTTCGGTCCGGAAAACGATTTTTTTAAAGGGCAGTAGGGGGGGGGGTTTTTAAGTTTTTCATTTTTTTATAAAAAAAACCTGTTTCCTTTATCTTTTTTTAGGCTCTGGTTCTGGTGTTCCTTTTCACAGTTTTTAAAATTTTTTTTCTTTTTTGGGGGTTTTAAACCCGTTTTTCGTGGTTTTGTTTTAAAATGTGTAAATTTTTTGATCCGGGGGAGTGAAATTCCCCTTTTTCTTAAAACCCTTTTGATAAGAGACACTATACCCTACTTGGGTACCCGTGGCAAGCAAATTGACTAAACCCTTTTATCACCCTTAAGGGTGCCCCGCAATCCCCTCGGATTTTTAAAACCCCTTACCAAAAAAAACTCTTGTGGAATTGGGGCCCTTTTTTTTCCCTTTTTTCACAACATCTTTCATTTTTACCAATTGACACCCTTCTACACGTCTTTTTCTTTAGGTACACTTATTGTTCCTGGACGTACTAACCAGGTGGTGGCAGCGCTAATAACCTAATTAACAAGGGTACTTAAGAGTCAATCGCTACAGTAGCACTGTAGTTCTTTTCGACCTCTAAAGTCAGTGATTCTGCTATTATTTTTGAATGATTCGATGTCGTTTCTCGAGGATCTTTAAAGACCTGGAGATCATCTGCCGGTCTTTTGGCGTGTTTGTTAGAGCCAGAGGTTTTAAGAATGTTACTCCTTTGGGTTTTCTCTTGCTTTCATCTCTTTTATTTTGGATCTACCCGTCTTATCTGGGCATTAACTGGTTAAAAAAAAAACATGATCAAGTTCTCGAACCGCAAGAACCACATCATATTAAGAGATATAGATACAGCATGTTTTCGTTTAATGAAGTCAATGTGAACATCGTTTATTTAACATTTTAGCCTGTTGTCATATACATTTCTTTACTGCTCTATTAGTCATTATCAACCATGTATAAACATTATAAAGAGCAAGCATAAACTAAGAGAAAAAATATACGACAATATAGGCCTTTTTTATTACTTCTCTGAAACCTCTAACACTTTGCCCTTTACACTCACACACACACACACACACACACACACACACACACACACACACACACACACACACACACACACACACACACACACACACACACACAGAAACGCATTAGTGTGCATACATTTTCCGTCTGCATATACATGTATGTGCACACATATATATTATGTTTGCCCTTTACACGTACATTGTTGGAACCTGTTGAAACATCTTTTTATTTTGTATCGGAGTGTTTGCCTTTAACTTCATACGGTCTGATACTCCGGCCAGCTAATCAGAGCGTAATATTTCTCAGATATATTTCACGTAGTCTCAGATAGGGATTTATATTTTCATTAATTGCGAATCGCATCGAAAGTTTCCTGATAAAACTTTTTATTGTATAGGTGCATAAAATGTTTCTGTCCTTTTCTAACAGTGCATCAAATATATGTTCATTCCAAATGGGTAAGATTTGAAGGCAATCATGACGGTCGCTGGAACGACACGGTAAAAATTTCCAACGTGTCCCGAGTCATATGACGTGGTATTGACTTCGGTGAGATGAATGTCTTCACAGACATTCTGTACGTCAATAATATAGCCTTACAGGCTCAAAAATATAAAAGGAAATGCTGTGTATCTAGATTTGTTGATATATACAATCAATAAATCAAGTAAATGTCCGTGATCATTGGAATTACACACCCGCGGTGGATACGATAAGATGCAAACCTTATGCTACTTCCATGTTTCATATGAAGAACAATGTAATAAAAAATTACTAAATCTGAGAAATACATTTAAACTTTCCATAGCCTTGCCAAGAGTGGTGGTGGGTATAAACAAGACAAGTTGCAGAGAAGTCAGGTACTTTTTCTATTTTATTTGAAGCTTCCACTATGTTTTGCTAGTAATTTAAAATCATACCAGCGTATTAAGTAATTTCATAGTTTTCTATTAACTTTTTTATGTGAAATAAAAAATATATAAAAAAAATTCCCTTTTCTCAAAACTTTGTATGGCTGTACAAACTTCGATGATATTGTGTTTTCTGGCAACCGTGATACAACTTGAAACAATGTATCAAAGTGTTAGGGATGACATGAAAAAGGCCTTATGTATTCATGTCTCTCACTATGACACGGTTGTAATAGGTGTAAGAGTTTATTTCCGTTGAATATGGTTTAAAGGGAAAAAACAAGAACGGATTTTTCATGATTTATTATTAACTACCTAAAGTGAATTTCCTTTATCTGTCTTTATATGCAGAACATTTTTGCCATTCAAAAACAGGATATTGTGTCGGGAATAAGGTAAAAGAATAGACTACGTTGAATAATCAGAAAAAAAGTCATTTATGAAAAACTCCTCGAATTCCAGGTTCTAAAAATCTGACATAAATTCAGCAACAGAACAACCAGCAACAATCATTGCTGCGTCGGAGAGTTTCTCACTCTATATTGTTCTTGATCCAACGGAGGTAGGCGCCCACTCGTGTGTAGATTCCGGGGAAGTCTGTGTTGCCGCACCCGACGCCGAGCGAGACTATGCCAACGACGTAGAACCTGCGGGTGTTGACGTCGAAGTAGTTGAGAGGCCCGCCGCCGTCACCCTGTGGGGAGAAAGGGCCTGCTGAATAGTAATTTAGGAAGAACGTTAAACATGCCATTTAGCGGCGTAATACATAAATAAGCGTGTGTGCGTTTGTGTGTGTTTGTGAAGTGCATTTGTGTATTTGCATGGGTAGTGAAAAGATATCTAGTTACTGTAATATTAGTAGTTAGGGTTAATCAATTTTAAGATTACAGTCTGGCAAAACCCACATTGCGCTGTAAAATATTAATAGTATTTTCATGGCGTTTCGCTCACCAACTAGTCTACTTTAGTCTAGAACACTTAAAAGAGACAACAAACCACTTACGCCACAGGAGTCTCCATTTTCGCTGCCTGCACATATCTGCGAGTCCGTGAGGGTGACTTTGTGATTCAGGCGGTCATACTTGGCTTGACATGTGCCCAAATCGACCACGGAAAGCACAGCTGAAACTGGTACTTTCGAACCCTCGCCATCTGTTATATGTAAAGAAATAATAATAATCACATTTCCTATATCAAAGATTTTTAGATATATTATTATATACTGTAGATTCATTTATTCATCTGTATGTGTATAAATATCTGTATATCTATTTTTTTCTATCCATATCTTTCTACGTCTCTCTCTCTCTCTCTCTCTCTCTCTCTCTCTCTCTCTCTCTCTCTCTCTCTCTCTCTATATATATATATATATATATATATATATATATATATATACATATATTATTTACAAATTCATGTATAATTATATACTCACCTATTACTAATATCACCAGTGTACTCACGGAGTCTTGTTCCTAGGTTGGATGGGTTCGAGATAATATCTATATATTTACCTGTTTCTACATACAACTGCATCGTTCTATTATATCTAAGAATCTAGTGTGTGTTTGTATGTATATGCATATTCATCCATGTACTGTGTGTATTTGAAGTTTTAACTACGTATGACAATGATTTCGTTGTCTATATCTAGTATGTATAAGTCTATTTTATGTGCAGCAAATGCACAAATGCCTGTATAGTATATAGAAAATTAATTGCTTCGACTCTGGCAGTTTTGTCATTGCCAGTGACTCACCGGGGGCAGAACGGCCATAGCCAACAACAGCAAGACGTTGAGTCAGAAATTCCTCGTTCTGGTAATTGAAAGGAAGACAGGCTGGCCGAATGAAGTCTGTCGATGGATAACACGTTAATGGATGTCATGGGAAGTGGAAGAAAACAACAGTAACGCCATTATTCACTTGGCCGTTAATAAATAAAAAAAAAGAGATGAGTTGAATGCTGCAACTATGAGAATAATTTTTTTTTTTTTTTTTTTTTTTTTTTTTTTTTTTTTTTTTTTTTTTTTTTTTTGTACCTTCATTGTAAATCAGGTTTTTTTGTCTCCAGTGAACAGAATATACCCTTTAAATCAGTAAAACAGTACTATCAGTTAATCATTATAACTATTTTATAGCTACATCGTCCATGAAATGCAATGCATAAATTACCGTAGATGCATAGTCTAATACATGTATAAACAGAAAGATATATATAAATGATATATATATATATATATATATATATATATATATATATATATATATTAAGAGAAACTGATTTAGAGATATAAAGACAGATAAGTATCTATATATACTGACCATTAAATGATCAGATAAAATGAATATAGACTGAGAAACAAAGATACACACATGCAGTGGTAGACAGCTGCATATACTGACATACTGATAAATTAAGGGAGAAAAGGAAAATGAGACAAATAGAGTGGGAAAGAGTGGTATATGATAGACTAATAGATAGACAAATAAGTAGTTATATATAGATAGTGCATAAACAGATGAAGAGAGCCACGCACATCAGCATATTTTAACAGGCCGATAAACTAAATTGCTGAAATGATTATACAATTACTTGTTGGATATAATCCTATCGCGTCTGTAATCTCGGTCGAAATTTGTGATAATTCGTTCGTTGTGATTGATATAAAAATCGGTGTTGGTGGCGACGGTCCTATAACTGCGAGTCCAAAACTATTTTTCACTGTGGGAATTAGCAATGACAAAGAGAAAAATAACATAATATGCAAAATGATGATAATTGATTTCGTGGAATAATTAATAATATATTTTCGATGCTATGGCCTTCCACATGAACTTCGATGCGAAGTGTTTTGACTTTGAATATGACTGAAAGACAGTTAAACAAACATGCATAGCAGAATAGATAAAAGAGTAAATGGGTTAGTAAAATGTAAGCATAAATCGACTGAAATATGAACAGATAGTCAGACAAGCACGCTTAAAGGGATAGACAGACATGCAACTAGGTAAGAATTCAAACAGACAGAATAAGCAGCTAGACAGATAGAAAGACAATTCCAAATATTACAAACTCACCATTGAATTCAACGTCCCTTTCCAGAGTCAAGATGGATATGTCGTCTCTGTGAGTAGTTGTACTATATCCTGGATCAATGTGGTTCAGGACGACCAGGTCTATGTGGTAAGCCTCGTCAGTGCGGGTCAGGTCGAAGTCACCGAGACGAACGTATCTGAAGAATAAATAATGGCATTATCGAAATAAAAACATACATTCGTCCATTCCTTTAGGACGTTACTCAGACTGTCCTATGTGGAAGACTGACAGGACTGCACTCCAGTGTGCTAAGGCCCAATAGCGTATAGGTGCCATATTATTAGTTGTTTTCGTCCCGGAAAGTAGTATTTTGAATATTCAAAGTTACATCAATTCATATATGGAAAATCCAATTATCCTTTTCTAGAAACTTACCACAGACCGGCAGCCTGTGACTCTCGCACTGCATTTTGATACCATTGCTGTAGGGTAATAGATGTAGATAGTTTTGATGTGAAGGTAGATATGGTGATTAAGTGAAATACAAGCAAGTAGACGCTGATTAATAAAGAGACTGAAACGCAGATAAGATGTAAAGATAGTTAAGGAGAATATGGTTGACAACTGGCTGCAAGATGAGTAAATAACGAGTGTAGGTGTAATCTAGGTATTTCTTAAGACAGGAAAATTTGGAAAGCTTGATCATTGGAAAATCAGCTGTTTATTAATAGGAACTGAATATTTATAGGAACTGAAAGGCTGCGGAACGAAACTGAATTGCAAAAAAGGAAGAAGGAAGAGTAAAGAAATCGAGGTACTAGCATAACAAGGGGAAAAAATACTCACTGGCTTATACCACTTTCTCCAGACATGCAATGAGCGCCTGTGAGAACATGGCGACGTGTGATAAGGGATCCTCCACATATTGCAAGAAAGGTGTTTTGGAAAGGTTTTCCAACGGCAGCAAACCATGGCCATGCACCGCGCTGTTTGAAGAAATATGTAACCATTAACAAGGGAATCTGCAGTCTGCATAACTTACAATAATAATAGTAATTGTAATCATGTTACTAGCAATTCTAGGTAATAACAAACATATTAATAAAAATGAA
>NC_051398.1:12432177-12440100 GCF_015228065.2 Penaeus monodon | reverse complement strand
TTTCCCCCTTTTGCGTCCGTGGGCGGTTCATCGGTAAGATAGAGCTATTCAATTCACATATACAACACGTAACACACTGTGTGGGGGGTGTGTGTTTATCATATATAATATATATATTATATATATAATTTTAAATATACATACATACATATATATATATAATATATAATAAAAAATTTCATACATATATATATATATTTTAATAATATATAAAATTTAATTATATAAATTATATAATATATAAATTATGATACTTTGATTTTGTTGAATTTTTAGACGAAAAATAAATGTCCAACCTCTGATTTTTAAAAGTTTTTTTTTTTCTCTTACAATTAAAATTTTCTCTCGCTCTGTCTAGCTCTCTCTTCTTTTTTTCCCCCCCTTTTCCCCCTCCCCCCCTCTATTTTTCCCTCCTCTTTCCCTTCCCCTCTCCCTCCCCTTTTCCTTCCCCCTCCTCTCTCCTCTCCTTTTCTCTCTCCCCCTCTCTCTTTTCCCCTTTTTCTCTCTCTCTCTTCCCTTCCCTTTTTCCCTCCTCTTTCCTCCTCCCCCCTTTCCCCCCCCTTTTTCCCCCCTCCCCCCCTTTTTTCCCTTTTTTTTGTCCTCCCTTTCTTCCCCCTTCCCTTCCCCCTTCTTTTCCCCCCCCATCCCCCACTTTCCCTTTCCTTTTCTCCCTCTCCCCCCCTCTCTTCTCTCCCCCCCCCTTTCCCCCTTCTCCCTCCTCTCTCTCTCTCCTTTTCTCTTCTCTCCCCCTTTCCCCCCCCCCCTCCCCCTTCCCCTCTCTTCTCTCTCCTCTCTCTCTCTCCTCTCTCTCTCTCTTCTCTCTCTCTCTCTCTCCTTCTCTTCCCCCTTTTTCCTCCCTCTCTTCTCTCTCTCTCTCTCTCTCTTCTCTCTCTCTTCTCTCTTCTCTCTCTCTTCTCTCTCTCCCTTTCCCCCATTTCTCCCCTAGAATTTCCGCATTAACATGTCCCACACTGCGGCAACTGGGCTCCCAGGTGAGTGTCCTGCTTTACCAGATTTCCGTCAGCCAGAGGAAACAAACCTTCAGTACAACCCTTCTTCAAACGCGTTGGGGAGTGGTACCAGCCGCTTATGAATTTTAAAAAAACAATAAGGAAAAAAAAAAGCAAAAAATTTATCATATGATCAGTTTTCCATGGCCATTTAAGATGTTTAAGCACTTCACGGAGACAATATGGGACGTCTTAAATTAGTGGGCAAACTAAGCATTGGGTAATTCAACAAATCAATCAACCCTTTTCACAATGGAGTTTGGATGCTTGCAGGCAGTTGCTGAACTACGTTCGAGAGGGCTCCCCTTCAGTCTCTTCGAAGCCTTTCATCCCAACCGAGGAAGAATGCGGTTCTCTGAGCTTCAGGTCCCCCGGACGATCTTCAGAGGGTAAATCTTGTTTTTAAAAAAGTTGAGATTAACACATTTGCATTACGTACTGTAAATAATAACTTTCTCTTTTCATTTTCATTACGTGACATTATCATTTCATTTTTATAATATGTTTGTTATTACCTAGAATTGCTAGTAACATGATACAATACTATTATGTAAGTTATGCAGACTGCAGATTCCCTTGTAAATGGTTAATATTTCTTCAAACAGCGCGGTGCATGGCCATGGTTTGCTGCCGTTGAAAACCTTTCCAAAAAAACCTTTCTTGCAATATGTGGAGGACCCCTTAATCACACGTCCCATTTTCTCACAGGCGCTCATTGCATGTCTGGAGAAAGTGGTAAAAAGCCAGTGAGTTTTTTTTCCCTTGTTATGCTAGTACCTCGATTTCTTTACTCTTCTTCTTCCTTTTTTGCAATTCAGTTTCTTTCCCGCAGCCTTCATTTCCCTATAAATATCAGTTCCTATTAATAAACAGCTGATTTTCCAATGATCAAGCTTTTCCCAAATTTTCCTGTCTTAAGAAATACCTAGATTACACCTACACTCGTTATTTACTCATCTTGCAGCCCGTTTTCAACCATATTCTCCTTTAAATATCTTTAATCTTATCTGCGTTTCAGTCTCTTTTTTAATCAGCGTCTACTTTCTTGTATTTCACTTAATCACCATATCTACCTTCAAATCAAAACTATCTACAAAACTATTACCCTACAGCAATGGTATCAAAATGCCCGGCGAGAGTCAAGGCTGCCGGTCTGTGGTAAGTTTCTAGAAAAGGATAATTGGATTTTCCATATATGGGAATTTATGTAACTTTGAATATTCAAAATACTACTTTCCGGGACGAAAACAACTAATAATATGGCACCTATACGCTATGGGCCCTTTGCACACTGGAGTGCAGTCCCGTCAGTCTTTCCCCATAGGACAGTCTGAGTAACGTCCCAAAGGAATGGACGAATGTATGTTTTTATTTTGATAATGCCAATTTATTCTTCAGATACGTTCGTCTCGGTGATTCGACCTGACCGCATGACGAGGCTTACCACATAGACCTGGTCGTCCGAACCACATTGATCCAGGATATAGTACAACTACTCACAGAGACGACATACCATTTTGACTCTGGAAAGGGACGTTGAATTCAATGGTGAGTTTGTAATATTTGGAATGTCTTTCTATCTGTCTAGCTGCTTATTCTGTCTGTTTGAATTTTACCTATTTGCAGTCTGTCTATCCCTTTAAGCGTGCTTGTCTGACTATCTGTTCATATTCGGGTCGATTTATGCTTACATTTTACAAACCCCATTTATCTTTTATCTATTCTGCTATGCATGTTTGTTTAACTGTCTTTCAGTCATATTCAAAGTCAAAACACTTCGCATCGAATTTCATGTGGAAGGCCATAGCATCGAAAATATATTATTAATTATTCCACGAAATCAATTATCATCATTTGCATATTATGTTATTTTTCTCTTTGTCATTGCTAATTCCACAGTGAAAAATAGTTTGGACTCGCAGTTATAGGACCGTCGCCACCAACACGATTTTTATATCAATCACAACGAACGAATTATCACCCAAATTTTGACCGAGATTACAGAGCGATAGGATTTATCCAACAAGTAATTGGGATAATCATTTAGCAAATTTTGTTTATCGGCCTGTTAAAATAGCTGATGTGCGTGGCTCTCTTCATCTGTTTATGCACTATCTATATATAACTACTATTTGTCTATCATTAGGTCTATCATATACCACTCTTTCCCACTCTATGTCTCATTTTCTTTTCTCCCTAATTTATCAGTATGTCAGTATATGCAGCTGTTACCCCTGCATGTGGGTATCTTTTTTTCTCAGTCTATATTCATTTATCTGATCATTTAATGGTCAGTATATATAGATACTTATCTGTCTTATATCTCTAAATCAGTTTCCTTAAATATATATATATATATTATATAATATATATATATATATATATCATTTATAATATCTTCGTTTTACATGTATTAGACTATGCATCTACGGTAATTTATGCATTGCATTTCATGGACGATGTAGCTAAAAAAATAGTTATAATGTTTAACTGATGTACTGTTTTACTGATTTAAAGGGTATATTCTGTTCACTGGAGACAAAAAAACCTGATTTACAATGAAGGTACAAAAAAAAAAAAAAAAAAAAAAAAAAAAAAAAAAAAAAAAAAAAATTCTCATAGTTGCAGCATTCAACTCATCTCTTTTTTTTTTTTTTAACGGCAAGTGAATAATGGCGTTACTGTTGTTTTTTCCCAAATTCCCCATGACACCATTAAACGTGTTATCCATCGACAGACTTCATTCGGCCAGCCTGTTTTCCCTTTCAATTACCAGAACGAGGAATTTCTGACTCAACGTCTTGCTGTGTTGGCTATGGCCGTTCTGCCCCGGTGAGTCACTGGCAATGAAAAAAACTCCCAGAGTCGAGCAATTAATTTTCTATATACTATACAGGCATTTGTGCATTTGCTGCACATAAAATAGACTTATACATACTAGATATAGACAACGAAATCATTGTCATACGTAGTTAAAACTTCAAATACACACAGTACATGGATGAATATGCATATACATACAAAGTTATAGATATTATCTCGAACCCATCCAACCTAGGAACAAGAATCCCTGAGGTACACTGGTGATATTAGTAATAGGTGAGTATAAATTTTACATGAATTTGTAAATATATATGTATATTATATATATATATATATATATATATATATATATATAGAGAGAGAGAGAAGGGGAGAGAGAGAGAGAGAGAGAGAGAGAGAGAGAGAGAGAGAGAGACGTAGAAAGATATGGATAGAAAAAAATAGATATACAGATATTTATACACATACAGATGAATAAATGAATCTACAGTATATAATAATATATCTAAAAATCTTTGATATAGGAAATGTGATTATTATTATTTCTTTACATATAACAGATGGCGAGGGTTCGAAAATACCAGTTTCAGCTGTGCTTTCCGTGGTCGATTTGGGCAATGTCAAGCCAAGTATGACCGCCTGAACACAAAGTCACCCTCACGGACTCGCAGATATGTGCAGGCAGCGAAAATGGAGACTCCTGTGGGTAAGGGTTTTTTGTCTCTTTAAGTGTTCTAGACTAAAGTAGACTAGTTGGTGAGCGAAACGCCATGAAAATACTATTAAATTTTACAGCGCAATGGGGTTTTGCCAGATGTAATCTTAAAATTGATTAACCCTAACTACTAATATTACAGTAACTAGATATCTTTTCACTACCCATGCAAATACACAAATGCACTTCAAAAACCCACACACAAACGCACACACGCTTATTATGTATTACGCCGCAAAAATGGCATGTTTAACGTCTTCCTAAATTACTATTCAGCGGGGCCCTTTCTCCCCACAGGGTGGACGGCGGCGGGCCTCTCAACTACTTCGACGTCAACACCGCAGGTTACTACGTCGTTGGCATAGTCCGCTCGGGTCGGGTGCGGCAACACAGACTTCCCCGAATCTACAAAACGAGTGGGCGCCTACCTCCCTTGATCAAGAAAAAATATAGAGTGAGAAAATCTCCGACGCAGCAATGATTGTTGCTGGTTGTTCTGTTTCTGAATTTATGTCAGATTTTTGAACCGGAATTCGAGGGGTTTTCATAAATGACTTTTTTCTGATTATCAAAAGTAGTCTATTCTTTTACCTATTTCCCCACACAATATCCGTTTTGAATGGGAAAAATGTTCTGCATATAAAGACAGATAAAGGAAATTTATTTAGGTAGTTAATAATAAATCATGAAAAATCCGTTCTTGGGTTTTTTCCCTTAAAACCCTATCAACGGAAATAAACTTTACACCTATTACAACCGTGTCATAGTGAGAGACATGAATAAAATAAGGCCTTTTTCATGTCATCCTAACACTTTGATACATTTTTTCAAGTTGTATCACGGTTGCCAGAAAAACACAAAATCATCGAAGTTTGTACTGACTTACAAAGTTTTGAGAAAAGGGAATTTTTTTATATATTTTTTATTTCACATAAAAAAAATTTAATAGAAAACTATGAAATTACTTAATACGCTGGTATGATTTTAAATTACTAGCAAAACAAGTGGAAGCTTCAAATAAAATAAAAAAAGTACCTGACTTCTCTGCAACTTGTCTGTTTATACCCCCCAAACCACTCTTGGCCCAAGGCTATGGCAAGTTTAAATGTATTTCTCAGATTTAGTAATTTTTTTACTTTGTTCTCATATGAAACATGGAAGTAGCAAAAGGGTTTGCATCTTATGGGATCCACCGCGGGGGGTTTAATTCCAATGATCACGGACATTTACTTGATTTATTGATTGTATTATATCAACAAATTAGATACACAGCTTTTCCTTTTATATTTTGAGCCTGTAAGGCTATTTTTGACGACAGAATGTCTGTGAAGACATTCATCTCACCGAAGTCAATACCACGTCATATGACCGGGACACGTTGGAAATTTTTACCGTGTCGTTCCAGCGACCGTCATGATTGCTTCAAATCTTACCCATTTGGAATGAACATATATTTGATGCACTGTTAGAAAAGGACAGAAACATTTTATGCACCATACAATAAAAAGTTTATCAGGAAACTTTCGATGCGATTCGCAATTAATGAAAATATAAATCCCTATCTGAGGGCTTTCGTGAAATATATCTGAGAAATATTACGCTCTGATTAGCTGGCGGAGTATCAGACCGTATGAATTTAAGGCAAACACTCCGATACAAAATAAAAAGAGTTTCAACAGGTTCCAACAATGTACGGTAAGGGCAAACATAATATATATGTGTGCACATACATGTATAGCAGACGGAAATGTATGCACACTAATGCGTTTCTGTGTGTGTGGGTGTGGGGTGTGTGTGTGTGTGTGTGTGTGGTGTGTGTGTGTGTGTGTGTGTGTGTGTGTGTGTGTGTGTGTGTGTGTGGTGTGAGTGTAAAGGGCAAAGTGTTAGAGGTTTCAGAGAAGTAATAAAAAAGGCCTATATTGTCGTATATTTTCTCTTATTTTATGTTTGCTCTTTAAAATGTTTATACAGGGTTTGATAATGACTAATAGAGCAGTAAAGAAATGTATAGGGACAACAGGCTAAAATGTTAAATAAACGATGTTCACATTGACTTCATAAACGAAAACATGCTGATCTATATCTCTTAATATGATGTGGTTCTTGCGGTTTCGAGAATTTGATCAGGTTTTTTTTTTAACCAAAGTTAATGCCCAGATAAGACGGGTAGATCCAAAATAAAAGAGATGAAAGCAAGAGAAAACCCAAAAGGAGTAACTTTTCTTAAAACCTCTGGCTCTAACAAACACCCCAAAAAGCCCGGCAGATGATCTCCAGGTCTTTAAAGATCCTCGAGAAACGACATCGAATCATTTAAAAATAATAGCAGAATCACGGGTTTAGAGGTCGAAAAGAAACTACAGTGCTACTGTAGCGATTGACTCTTAAGTACCCTTGTTAATTAGGTTATTAGCGCTGCCACCACCTGGTTAGTACGTCCAGGAACAATAAGTGTACCTAAAGAAAAAGACGTGTAGAAGGGTGTCAATTGGTAAAAATGAAAGTATGTATGTGAGAAAAGGAAAAATGACCCAATCCACAAGAGTTTTGTTTGGTAAGCGTGTTGAAATCCGAGGGGAGTGCGTGTCAGCCTTAAGGGGTGATAGAAGGTAGTCAAAATTTCTTGCACAGGTAGCCAAGATGGGATTTATTTGTCTCTTATCGAAAGGTTTAAGTAAAAAGAGGAATTTCACTCACGGATCTTAAAAATACACATTTATTAAAACACAAACACGTAAAACTGGTAAAACACCAAAAAGTAAACATTAAAACACTGTGAAAATGAACACCAGAACCAGAGCCTAAAAAAAGATAAAGGAACACTGTTTTTATTATAAAAAAATGAAAAACTTAAAATATCCCACCCTACTGTCCTTAAAAACTCGTCCTTACGACCGCAGTGGAAACCACAAAAAATACCAACGTCAATAGCTTCCACCGGGTAAACATCGGCCGCTATGAGGATGTTACAACCTATACCCCGCTTTTTCTTTTTTGTTGGGATTTCTTGGTATCAAACCCGCGGCATGTGGCCAAGGTTATTAAGCCAATGGATCCTATTCTTCTGTCAATCTAGATAAGGGCATAAAGTTTTGTCTCCTTAGAAAAGGGATTAAAATTTTTGTACTATTTTTTTTATTATCTGATAATATGTTTTGTTGTAAAGTCTTTATTTTTGATTCTGAAATAGTTTTTAGTTGCTGCTTTGGTTTGTGTATTTTGTGCATACGTCAGGAGATGATTATTGTGAGGGTGGTGGTACACTGGAGGCACTGTGGGGGGAAAAAATTCTCTCTATTTTAAGGGAGTGAGGGGGTAATTCGGGTGGAAATTTACCCCAGCCGACCAAAACCACCCCCCCCCTCCCCCTTTTTT
>NC_051398.1:12426278-12432077 GCF_015228065.2 Penaeus monodon | reverse complement strand
ATCAATCAAATTTTTCCCCTAAGGGAAAAAGACAAAACCTTTTGGAGAACCTTTATCCAAAGATTGACAGAATAAAAGGGAAATCCATTGGCTTAATAACCTTGGCCACATGCCGCTGGTTGATAGCCAAGAAATCCAACAAAGAAAGAAAGAAAGCGGGGTATAGGTTGTAACATCCTCATAGCGGCCGATGTTTACCCGGTGGAAGCTATTGACGTTGGTATTTTTTGTGGTTTCCACTGCGGTCGTAAGGACGAGTTTTTAAGGACAGTAGGGGTGGGATATTTTAAGTTTTTCATTTTTTTAATAATAAAAACAGTGTTCCTTTATTTTTTTTTAGGCTCTGGTTCGGGTGTTCATTTTCACAGTGTTTTAATGTTTACTTTTTGGTGTTTTACCAGTTTTACGTGTTTGTGTTTTAATAAATGTGTATTTTTAAGATCCGTGAGTGAAATTCCTCTTTTTACTTAAACCTTTCGATAAGAGACAAATGATACCATACTTGGCTACCTGTGGCAAGCAATTGACTACCTTCTATCAGCCCTTAAGGCTGACACGCACTCCCCTCGGATTTCAACACGCTTACCAAACAAAACTCTTGTGGATTGGGTCATTTTTCCTTTTCTCACATACATACTTTCATTTTTACCAATTGACACCCTTCTACACGTCTTTTTCTTTAGGTACACTTATTGTTCCTGGACGTACTAACCAGGTGGTGGCAGCGCTAATAACCTAATTAACAAGGGTACTTAAGAGTCAATCGCTACAGTAAGCACTGTAGTTCTTTCGCCTCTAAAGTCAGTGATTCTGCTATTATTTTTGAATGATTCGATGTCGTTTCTCGAGGATCTTTAAAGACCTGGAGATCATCTGCCGGTCTTTTGGCGTGTTTGTTAGAGCCAGAGGTTTTAAAAATGTTACTCCTTGGGTTTTCTTTTGCTTTCATCTCTTTTATTTGGATCTACCGTCTTATCGGGGCATTAACGGGTTTAAAAAAAAAACAAAAATATCAAGTTCTCGAACCGCAAGAACCACATCATTTAAAAAGATATAGATACAGCATGTTTTCGTTTAATGAAGTCAATGTGAACATCGTTTATTTAACATTTTAGCCTGTTGTCATATACATTTCTTTACTGCTCTATTAGTCATTATCAACCATGTATAAACATTATAAAGAGCAAGCATAAACTAAGAGAAAAAATATACGACAATATAGGCCTTTTTTATTACTTCTCTGAAACCTCTAACCCCTTGCCCTTTACACTCACACACACACACACACACCCCACACACCACACACACACACACACACACCCACACACACACACACACACACCCCACCACACACACACAACACACACAGAAACGCATTAGTGTGCATACATTTTCCGTCTGCATATACATGTATGTGCACACATATATATTATGTTTGCCCTTTACACGTACATTGTTGGAACCTGTTGAAACATCTTTTTATTTTGTATCGGAGTGTTTGCCTTTAACTTCATACGGTCTGATACTCCGGCCAGCTAATCAGAGCGTAATATTTCTCAGATATATTTCACGTAGTCTCAGATAGGGATTTATATTTTCATTAATTGCGAATCGCATCGAAAGTTTCCTGATAAAACTTTTTATTGTATAGGTGCATAAAATGTTTCTGTCCTTTTCTAACAGTGCATCAAATATATGTTCATTCCAAATGGGTAAGATTTGAAGGCAATCATGACGGTCGCTGGAACGACACGGTAAAAATTTCCAACGTGTCCCGAGTCATATGACGTGGTATTGACTTCGGTGAGATGAATGTCTTCACAGACATTCTGTACGTCAATAATATAGCCTTACAGGCTCAAAAATATAAAAGGAAATGCTGTGTATCTAGATTTGTTGATATAATACAATCAATAAATCAAGTAAATGTCCGTGATCATTGGAATTACACACCCGCGGTGGATACGATAAGATGCAAAACCTTATGCTACTTCCATGTTTCATATGAAGAACAATGTAATAAAAAATTACTAAATCTGAGAAATACATTTAAACTTTCCATAGCCTTGCCAAGAGTGGTGGTGGGTATAAACAAGACAAGTTGCAGAGAAGTCAGGTACTTTTTCTATTTTATTTGAAGCTTCCACTATGTTTTGCTAGTAATTTAAAATCATACCAGCGTATTAAGTAATTTCATAGTTTTCTATTAACTTTTTTATGTGAAATAAAAAATATATAAAAAAAATTCCCTTTTCTCAAAACTTTGTATGGCTGTACAAACTTCGATGATATTGTGTTTTCTGGCAACCGTGATACAACTTGAAACAATGTATCAAAGTGTTAGGGATGACATGAAAAAGGCCTTATGTATTCATGTCTCTCACTATGACACGGTTGTAATAGGTGTAAGAGTTTATTTCCGTTGAATATGGTTTAAAGGGAAAAAACAAGAACGGATTTTTCATGATTTATTATTAACTACCTAAAGTGAATTTCCTTTATCTGTCTTTATATGCAGAACATTTTTGCCATTCAAAAACAGGATATTGTGTCGGGAATAAGGTAAAAGAATAGACTACGTTGAATAATCAGAAAAAAAGTCATTTATGAAAAACTCCTCGAATTCCAGGTTCTAAAAATCTGACATAAATTCAGCAACAGAACAACCAGCAACAATCATTGCTGCGTCGGAGAGTTTCTCACTCTATATTGTTTTGATCCAACGGAGGTAGGCGCCCACTCGTGTGTAGATTCCGGGGAAGTCTGTGTTGCCGCACCCGACGCCGAGCGAGACTATGCCAACGACGTAGAACCTGCGGGTGTTGACGTCGAAGTAGTTGAGAGGCCCGCCGCCGTCACCCTGTGGGGAGAAAGGGCCTGCTGAATAGTAATTTAGGAAGAACGTTAAACATGCCATTTAGCGGCGTAATACATAAATAAGCGTGTGTGCGTTTGTGTGTGTTTGTGAAGTGCATTTGTGTATTTGCATGGGTAGTGAAAAGATATCTAGTTACTGTAATATTAGTAGTTAGGGTTAATCAATTTAAGATTACAGTCTGGCAAAACCCACATTGCGCGGGTAAAATATTAATAGTATTTTCATGGCGTTTTCGCTCACCAACTAGTCTACTTTAGTCTAGAACACTTAAAGAGACAACAAACCCTTACGCCACAGGAGTCTCATTTTCGCTGCCTGCACATATCTGCGAGTCCGTGAGGGTGACTTTGTGATTCAGGCGGTCATACTTGGCTTGACATGTGCCCAAATCGACCACGGAAAGCACAGCTGAAACTGGTACTTTCGAACCCTCGCCATCTGTTATATGTAAAGAATAAATAATCACATTTCCTATATCAAAGATTTTTAGATATATTATTATATACTGTAGATTCATTTATTCATCTGTATGTGTATAAATATCTGTATATCTATTTTTTTCTATCCATATCTTTCTACGTCTCTCTCTCTCTCTCTCTCTCTCTCTCTCTCTCTCTCTCTCTCTCTCTCTCTCTATATATATATATATATATATATATATATATATATATATAATATATTATTTACAAATTCATGTATAATTATATACTCACCTATTACTAATATCACCAGTGTACTAAACGGAGTCTTGTTCCTAGGTTGGATGGGTTCGAGATAATATCTATATTTTACCTGTTTTCTACATACAACTGCATCGTTCTATATATCTAAGAATCTAGTGTGTGTTTGTATGTATAAGCATATTCATCCATGTACTGTGTGTATTTGAAGTTTTAACTACGTATGACAATGATTTCGTTGTCTATATCTAGTATGTATAAGTCTATTTTATGTGCAGCAAATGCACAAATGCCTGTATAGTATATAGAAAATTAATTGCTTCGACTCTGGCAGTTTTGTCATTGCCGTGACTCACGGGGGCAGAACGGCCATAGCCAACAACACAAAGGGCGTTGAGTCAGAAATTCCTCGTTCTGGTAATTGAAGGAAGACAGGCTTGGCCGAATGAAGTCCCGTCGATGGATAACACGGTTAATGGATGTCATGGGAAGTGGAACAAAAAAACAGTAACGCCATTATTCAATTGGCCGTTAATAAATAAAAAAAAAAAGATGAGTTGAATGCTGCAACTATGAGAATAATTTTTTTTTTTTTTTTTTTTTTTTTTTTTTTTTTTTTTTTTTTTGTACCTTCATGTAAATCAGGTTTTTTTGTCTCCAGTGAACAGAATATACCCTTTAAATCATTAAAACAGTACTATCAGTTAATCATTAAACTATTTTATAGCTACATCGTCCCTGAAAAGCAATGCATAAATTACCGTAGATGCATAGTCTAATACAGTATAAAAAGAAAGATAATATATAATGATTTAAAATTATATAAAAATATATATATATATATATATATATATATTAAGAGAACTGTTAGAGATATAAAGACAGATAAATATCTATAATATGACCATTAAATGATCAGATTAAAGAATATAGACTGAGAAACAAAGATACACACATGCAGTGGTAGGGGCAGCTGCATATACTGACATACTGATAAATTAAGGGAGAAAAGGAAAATGAGGCAAATAGAGTGGGAAGAGTGGATAGATAGACCCAATAGATAGACAAATAGAGGATATATAGATGGCATAAACAGATGAAGAGCCACGCACATCATCATATTTTAACAGGCCGATAAAACTAAATTGCTGAAAATGATTATACAATTACTTGTTGGATATAATCTAAACGCGTCTGAATCTCGGTCAAATTTGTGATAATTCGTTCGTTGTGATTGATATAAAAATCGGTGTTGGTGGCGACGGTCCTATAACTGCGAGTCCAAAACTATTTTTCACTGTGGGAATTAGCAATGACAAAGAGAAAAATAACATAATATGCAAAATGATGATAATTGATTTCGTGGAATAATTAATAATATATTTTCGATGCTATGGCCTTCCACATGAACTTCGATGCGAAGTGTTTTGACTTTGAATATGACTGAAAGACAGTTAAACAAACATGCATAGCAGAATAGATAAAAGAGTAAATGGGTTAGTAAAATGTAAGCATAAATCGACTGAAATATGAACAGATAGTCAGACAAGCACGCTTAAAGGGATAGACAGACATGCAACTAGGTAAGAATTCAAACAGACAGAATAAGCAGCTAGACAGATAGAAAGACAATTCCAAATATTACAAACTCACCATTGAATTCAACGTCCCTTTCCAGAGTCAAGATGGATATGTCGCTCTGTGAGTAGTTGTACTATATCCTGGATCAATGTGGTTCAGGACGACCAGGTCTATGTGGTAAGCCTCGTCAGTGCGGGTCAGGTCGAAGTCACCGAGACGAACGTATCTGAAGAATAAATAATGGCATTATCGAAATAAAAACATACATTCGTCCATTCCTTTAGGACGTTACTCAGACTGTCCTATGTGGAAGACTGACAGGACTGCACTCCAGTGTGCTAAGGCCCAATAGCGTATAGGTGCATATTATTAGTTGTTTTCGTCCCGGAAAGTAGTATTTTGAATATTCAAAGTTACATCAATTCATATATGGAAAATCCAATTATCCTTTTCTAGAAACTTACCACAGACCGGCAGCCTGTGACTCTCGCACTGCATTTTGATACCATTGCTGTAGGGTAATAGATGTAGATAGTTTTGATGTGAAGGTAGATATGGTGATTAAGTGAAATACAAGCAAGTAGACGCTGATTAATAAAGAGACTGAAACGCAGATAAGATGTAAAGATAGTTAAGGAGAATATGGTTGACAACTGGCTG
>NC_051398.1:12411504-12419004 GCF_015228065.2 Penaeus monodon | reverse complement strand
CACGGGGCTAACTCATCTTTTTTTTTCACCAGGGCCCCTAGATAATTTTCCGGGCCCCGGGTAACGCCAAGCCGGTGCGCGTGGAAAACGAGGGGCGTTTTGCCCCCTCTGCGAATTCGATGGGTGACACAGAGAGGGCTGCTACCCCCGTGAGGCCCCCCCCAGGGGTTGTAGTTTCGGCGAGAGCCCTCCTTCCCGACGCGGGTTTGCAGCCACACTTGTCCCCTATGTTTGTCCCTCACTTCCCTCATCGCCCGGTATGGGTCTCCTTCATGGCATGGGGGCTCCTTGAGCTTGCCCGCACTCGTGGTGCACCTCCGCCAGGTTAGCGGAGCCCGGTGCCCCAAAAGTCCTCGAGGAAGTCAGGCAAAGGGCCTACCCCAAACCAAACTTGCCCCCGACGCCTTTCGGGACCTCCAATCCTCACAATTTTCCCGCTTTGCACCAGCTGGCACCTTCGGGCCCTTATCAGAGAAGTTAGCCCCAACACTGCCAAAAAGGCTCCGCCCAACCCCTAGGGCCACCCACTGCGGGTTTTGAATGGGCTCCACAGGCCCTCTCTCCCCCCATACTCTTACAGGAACACCGATTCTAGACTTTCCGGGGGCAAGTGCAGCGCTCAGCTGTAACTACCTCTGCACGCCAAACCCGGAAGCAAGGCACCTTCACCGTGCACCTCCCAGCTTCCCGCCCAAAGGTCGACACACGCCTTACTCTGTGTAGGTATCGGGCCCGCAAACAGTGCTCGTCCAGATGGGCCCCATACACCGGCACCTCTGCCCCCGTGCTGCCCACGCCAATACAAACCTCCCGGGCCCCTTGAGCTGCACACAATGCCCCGTGACACCACACAGTCTCTGTGGTGCTCGGAAAGTTGCTTTTGGCCAGCATATCAGGCCCATAGGGTCTTCTCAGCCCCATGTCCACTGTCAGGCGCATGGTTTCCTATCTATTACCCTCCCCTGATGTGCGGTTCGAGGGCAGCTTACCCAAGTGGGGGCCCCGGGGAACCGAGACGGCGGGGTTTCGGCCCCCCTTCTCCAGCCGTCCGATTTTTTCCGCCTGCACTTCCTTAGCCTTAGACATGCACTGGGATGGTCCCATACCTGACAGTCCTTGCAGCCGCTTAAAAGGCATCGAATCCGTCCGCTTAGAGGACGTGTTCTTGCTCCCCCACACCGACTACTCTGGGGCCCTACCTTCCGCAGCCCCAACACAACCCTTTGGGAAAAGTTCTGGGCTCCCCTTCCCAAATGCTTTTTTCCATTTTAAACCCTTTCCGGCCCGGAGGTCAGGCGGGGCTGAGCAGCTGGCCCCAGGCCCCTGGGTTTCCTTCAGGAGGCCCCGAACTCCAAGGCCCTCGCCAGCGCCACCTGCAGGGCCTGAGGGTGTGCCGCTTTACGTAGATTTGCAGCTGCTGGTCCGTAAAGCGTCAACAAAGAAATACGGGCCCCGGACACGATATCTCTTCCCCAGCCGCAGGTTACGACCTCCTTACCAGCGCCTCCACATTTGCGCGCTGGGGCAGTTTCCGCCACGCTCACGAGTCCGCCTTCAGTGGGCCCCTATACCTCGGTGGGGTTGGTGCCCCAAACGGGGTTTTTTAAAGCCTCTGCCCCGCTGGTGTAAAGGCCCGTTGGGATCCGGGAGATGCCCCAACCTTCCACCGGGGGCCCCCTTAGCGCTGTTTACCAAACTGCAGGGCCCTTTTTTCCTGGCTCCAGCCCTGGGGAGATACCCGCATTTTTAAATGGGCAACATATGCCTCCCAGGCCCCCTTCCGTGTACCAGCTGGCTTTCGCCCCCACAGAAAGTTGGAGGCCGGGGCTGCAGGGTGGGGAAAGCGTGCCGGAATAACAACCTGGGGGGGAGGAAGGGGGTGAGGGAGGCAACGGGCGGGTTTACCGGGGGCCCCGGTTTTTTCGCCACCTATACCCAAGGGACGGTTTTCCGATGGGCCCCACCTTCTGCAGCGACCACGGCTCCGACACGACGCTGCGAGGTCGGGGGTTTCCTGCCACGGACCCCAGGCAGACCCCAGTAAAACTGACCTCTGGCATTGTTGCCAAATTTGTCTGCCTTCTCCCCCTTGCAAAACTTACTACCTCGTGACGCCCCCTTTCCCCTTTCCCCCTCCCTCAGGCCCTGAACCTCGCCCTTCAGATCCCGCACCCCCTCCTCATTTATCTTCACGCTATTGCAGGCCCTTTTCGGGTACTGCTGATTTTTCCCCTTTACAGAGCGAATTGCCGTACACCCAACAAGTTGGCAAAGTGTTTTCCCCTGCCTTCCTTGCCCCCATCTCGACGAGATGGTGCCCTGCTCATGGCCCCCCTTACCTGCTCTTCTGCCCTTTTTGCCTTTTCCCCTCATACCGGCCAGCATGGCAAAGATCAGGTCCATCTGGCTGGGTTCACCTCCTCGTGCCTGCCTCAAACTAGCCTCTTCTCCCTCAGGCTGCCCCATCTTTGGCCCCATGTAAATCGGCCCCGTCCATGTCAAAAAACAAATCCCACTCCTGACACCCTTTTTTACGCCGGCCCCCTCGTCCTTCTGCCCCCAACACAAGCAGGCCCAGGCAGACGGCGGTTATATACAGGGTCGTGAACCTGAACGCTCCCAAAAGACCGAACACCCAACTCCCAGAACCCAGGAGAGAAAAAAACCAAGTGGGGGAGGCAGGGCACGAATAAAACAAAAGCGTCGTTCCTTATTTACACAAGTTTTTTACCGTACACTTTTTTATAGGCACAAAATTTGGGGGGGAAACCAGCAGTCACCAGCCCGTACAGCTTTTAACAGGGGGAACACAATATTAGGTCACAAGGGCACCCGAGTTTTTCACAGGAGCACACCCCTCCCTCTCCCGGCTGTTCCTCGCTCCACCCCTGCGTCAGTTTTTCCCCGGTCCCTTCATGTAAACCCCTGTTTCGCACAGAGACAAAGCCCCGGCGTAGCAATATATATACATACATTACATCATAAAATACATATATTCATATATTATGTTAATATTTATATTTTGTGTATATACATTGTTTGTGTATAATATAATATATGTTATTATAATTAAAAGATATATATATTTAATAAAAAAAAAAAATTATTTATATATATATATATATTTTTAATGTGTGTGTTTGTGTATTGTGTATATATTTGTATTAATTTTTATATATATTTATTAAAAATATATATATATATAATATTAATTTTATATATATATTGGTGGTGTGTTTATAAGTATATATTTGGAAAAATATGTGTATATAATTGTATATATATGTTAATATGTATATATATACAAATTTTATATTTTACATATTATAATATATTTTATTACATAATATAAAAATAATATATACATATATTAAATATATATACATATATATACGCATAATACATATATATCACATAATACAAAACCCAAAACACACACACACAACACACACACATTATATATTATATATAATTATATATATTAAAAAATAATATATATATATTATTTTTATTGTGTGTGTGTGTGTGTGTGTGTGTGTGTGTGTGGTGTTGTGTGTTGTGTGTGGTGTGTGTGTGTGTATGTGTGTGTGTGTGTGTTGTGTGTTGTGTGTGTGTGTGTGTGTGTGTGTGTGTGTGTGTGTTAATATTTTTTGTATTATATATAAAAAAATTTATATATTAATAATAAAATATATAAATTAAATATATATATTTAATTATATTAAAATTTTTTGTATTATTATAATTTATTATTTTTCTTTTTATATATTATTAAAAATATATATTTAATATATATTTATTATATTATTTATTAATTTTAATAAAATTTATTTATATACTATTATTTATTTATTCATATTATATATATTTTATCCTATCCCTATATAATATATATATTATTTTTATTTTTTATATAATTAATATAATTTTCATATATTATATATATTATTATTCTATATTTATATATATTTATTTAATCTTTCCCCCCTTTTTTATATTTTTTTAAAAATTAAAAACATTTTATATTAAATAATAAAAATTTATTAATTATTATATATTAATTCTCTTATAATATATATTTATTTATAAAATCCCTTAAAATATTATTATTTAATTAAAATAATATATAGTAATTTTTAAAAAATTCTTTATTTATAATTAATTTTATATTTTAAATAATATTATTTTATGATTATTTTTTTTACACCATAATTTATTTATTATTATTATTATATATTTATATTATATATATATAAAATTTTTTATAAAATTTTGTGTGGTGTTTGGTGTGTGTTGTGTTTTGTATGTTTATGTTGTTTCATTTTATTTTATTATTATTAAAATTTTATATTTTAATATAAAATTGGGGTGTGTGGGGTGTGATATGTATGTATGTATGTATTAAAATATTTATTTTTATAATATTATATAATTTTTAAAAAATTTTATATATTATTATTGTGTGTGTGTGTGTGGTGTGTGTGTGAATTGTTATGTATATATTGTTATGTTAATATATAAAAATATATATATATTATATAATTTATATATTATGTTATATTTTTATATATAGAGATAGATATTATGAATATATATATTTAAAATATATTTATATAGTTTTTAATTTTATATAATATAATTTTAAAAATTTAATATATATGTTAAAAAAGAATATAGTATTTTATTATATATTATTATATTTTTATATATATATTATATAAAATATATTATAATATTTTTTATTTATATATTATCTTTTATATATATATAATATATATAATAATTATATATATATATATTATTTTAATATCTTTTTAGGATAGATTTATAAATGTGAATTGTTGGAGTTTGTGTGTGTTGTGTGTGTGTGTGTGTGTGTGTGTGTGGGGTTTGTGTGTGTTGTGTGTGTGTTTGTGTGTGTGTGAGTGAGTGAGTGGTGGTAGTGGTGAGTGTGTATGTGTATGTTTTGGTGTGTGTGTGGGGTGTGTTTTTGGTTTGTGTGTGTGTGTGTGCATATGGGGTGTTGTGGTGTGCATATTTTTTGGGTTTGTGCATATGTGTGTGTGTGTGGGGTGTGTTGTTGTGGCGTGTGTGTGGGTTGTTGTGTGGGGGGTTGTTTTCTGTGTTGGTGGTGTGTGTGTGGGGTGTGTGTGTGGTGTGTGTGGGGTTGTTGTTGTGTTGTGTTGTGTGTGTGTGTGTGTTTGTGGGTGCGTGGTGTGCGTGGTGCGTGTGTGTGGTTGTGTGTGTGTGTGTGGTGTTGTGTTGTGTGTGTTTGTTGTGGTGTGTGGTGTGTGTGTTGCGGTGGTGTGTGTGTTGGGGTGGTGTGGTGCGTGCGGTCGGTGTGTGTGTGTGTGTGTGGGTTGTGTGTGTGTTTTTGTGGGGGTGTGTGTGTGATATGTGGGGTTTTGTGTGGTGCATATTGGTGTGTGTGTGCATATTTTGGTGTGTGCATATGGTGGTGTGCATATTTTTGTGTGTGTGCATATGTTGTGTGTGTGTGCATTGGTGTGTGTTTGTGTTGCATGGGTTTGTGTGTTGTGTGTGTGTGTGTGTGTGTGTGTGGCATATGTGTGTGTGTGTGTGTGTGTTTGTGTGTGTGTGTGTGTGTGTGCGGCGTGCTGGTGCGTGCGTGCGTGCGTGCGTGCGTGTGTGTGTGTGTGTGTGCGTGCGTGCGGGGTCGTGCGTGCGTGCGTTGGGTGGTGTGTGTGTGTTGGTGTTGTGTGTGTGTGTGTGGCTGGTGCGTGCGTCGTGTGGGGTTTGGGGGAAGTGTTTTGGTGTGTGTGTGTCATATGTGTTGTGGTGTGTGTGGGGCATATATGTGTGGGTGTGTGTGTTGTGTTGGGGTGTTTTTTGGTGTTGTGTGTGTGTGTGTGGTTGTGTTGTGTGTGTGTGGGGTTGTGGTGGTTGTGTGTTGCATATGTGTGTTTGTTGTGATTGTGTTTTGGAATGTGGTGTGTGTGCTAGGTGTGTGTGTGCTATGTGGTGTGTGGTGCAATGTGTGTGTTGTTGGGGGTGGGTGGTGGGGTTTGTGTGTGTGTGGTGTTGTGGTGGGGGTTGTTGGTTGTGTGTGTGTGTGTGGGCATATGGGGGGCGTGTGCGTGTGTGTGTGTTGTGCGTGGCGTGTGCGTGTGCGTGTGTGTGTGTGGTGTGTGTGTTGGTGTGGTGTGGTGTGTGTGTGTGTGTGTGTGGCATATGTTGTGTGTGTGTGTGTGTGTGAGAGTGTGTGTGAACTGTATGTCACTAAATTAGTGTTATGCACAATGCCTTTCCTATATAAATTGTAATAAATTTTTGAAAATTCTTACCAAAAAATATAATCTAAAAAGTGTGTTGTAATAATAACAATATAAAAAAATTATGTTATATTTAAGAACCAAGCTTAAAAATATTTTTTATAAACGGAAAATACATATCTTGTCAAAAAAAAATAAAAAAAGATTAAACATCTCATATTCAAATTATGAACAAAATTTCTATTCTAGTTAAAGTTTATAACCTACAAATACTGAAGAGTTTGGGTGACAATAAATTGTAACAGTAGTTCTTTAAATGAAAGCAAGAGAAGTTAAATTGCTTATTATACTGCTTTATGGATTACTTGTATTTATATAATAATCAAATGTTTTCTTAACCTAATGCCCTAGGATAAGCTAATGCTTAGCCACAAAGGAGTCAATATTGACCTTGGGACCTTATCTGATTTCACCTTTCCTTTAATTGCGGGGGAAAAAAACCCTTTTTTTTATAAAGCTATGAATATCATGGGGGTTTTTTTGTATAAAAATTTTCTTACTAAATGTTATAGCATTTGTAAACCCAAAATAAATAAAGTAAAATTTTTCAAAAAAACAAAAAGAAGAGTAAACAGCAGCAGGCAGTATTTTTAATTTCTCTTGTGATTTTCAAGTGTAGCCTCTATGTTTCCCCCGTCTTTTTTTGGTAGGTTCATGTCTGACCGCCGTGGTCACAGATGATACTTAATTTTAGTTTTTAGTTTTTGATGCTCTTGGAGTGAGAGTGGAGGGTCCCCCGTTTTTTTCACGGGGGGTGCCGGTGTTACCTTTTAGGTAAACATTCTCTTATTTATCCGGGCCCTTTGGGACCCCAAATTGACCTGGGGTGGGGTTGGCCACCCAGTGGCTAGGGAGGCAAACAAGGTGAAATTCCTTGCCCCAAAGGGAACCGCGGGCGGTCGGTGAATCAAACCCCGAACTCAGATTTCCGCTGACGTCTTGAGTCAGTTAATAAAGTAAACACAATGGGCATGGCATGTACATACATGCCATGTCCTTTGGATTTGGGTTAATAATACTATAATCTTTTGTATATTTTTCTACCTTGCAATTATTTTTTTAAATGTTTGTGAGAAAAAATGTGTTTACATACAAATGATAATTATTTTGTGCGAAAATTATTACATTAAATCAACATTATATTAACATTATATCCAACGAGCTGCTTTTTTTAGAAGGGACATGTGGATTCTGACAAAGTAATCAT
>NC_051398.1:12391504-12406504 GCF_015228065.2 Penaeus monodon | reverse complement strand
CCTAGGTCACTCTGGGTAAGAGTCCTGGTCAGGGAGGGTTTTTATTTATCAATATCAATGAGGCATTGCATTATTCTATCTTTCATAAATATACCTCGGTATATCTGACTTAAGATTTGAATTGCTAAATCAATTTCCACCGAGTGCCCATTGGGAGTGTGCGTGAAACTTCACTATCATTACTCAAATATGAGTAGAAAGGTAATGTCTATGGAGCTAGTGAGATCCTTTTAGTGGGTCATATATATAATAATAATAATTATATATATAGAATAAATATATATATATATAATGATAATATAATATAAAAATAAAATAAAATATAAAATAAAAATATATAGATATAAATATACTATATAAAATATAAATATATAATATATATATAATAGATAAAATAAATAAATTCATAATATATATAATCATATAAATATAAAATATCATATATATATATATATATCAATATAATAGATCAAAAATATAATAGAAACAGAAATATAAAAATCAATAATATAAAATTCAATAATATAAATATAATATAATAGATATATATATCTATATATATGATTAATATCATATATAGAGAGATAGTAAAAATAATATATATATTAATATTATATATTATATATAATATAGATATTATATAAGATAATAAAATATAATATAATATATATATACAATATATATATAGAATATAAAAGAAAATTATTATATATAAAATATATATATTATATATAAATATATAAAAATATATAAGAAAATATATAATAATATACTATAAATATTTTATATAATAATATTCTTTTATATAATTATATATATATATACAATATATATATAATATATAAAAATATATATAAAATATATATTTTTAATATATTTTATTATTTTTAATATATTTTTTAATATATATAATATTATATGCCCTGGGGCCGGCGGTGGCCGAAGGGTTAGAGGCGCCCTAAAGCCTGTCCCCACGGCAATCTGATTTCCGGGGGGTTCGAGTCACCGCCCCCGGGCTTTTTTTCCCCTTTGGGCAAGGATTTCCCTCATTGCCTTTTAGCCACGGGGGGAAACCAAAGGTCCCCAAAACAGTCCCGGGGTTTAAAAATAGAGATGGTGACTCAAATAAAAAAAAAAAAAAAAAAAAAAAAAAAAAAAAACCGGGGGAACCCAAAGGGGCAAACCCCCCGCTCAAAATTGCCAAAAAAAAAATCATGGAAGCCCATGATCGTAAAGGTTTGCGGTGGTCGAATGGTTAAAAGCGTGGGAAATAAAGACTGCACGACGGCAATCTGAGTTCGGGGTTTCGAGTCACCGACCCCCGGTTTTTTCCCCTTGGGAAAAGGAAACTTCACCTCGATTCCCTCCCCTAGCCCCGGGTGGCCCCAAAGCCAGCTCAAGTCAGTGCGGGTTTCCCAAAAGCCCGGATAAAATAAGAGAGAATTTACCAAAAAAGGGTTTAACCCCCCGGGCACTCCCCGTGGAAAGGAACTGGGGCCCCTTTAACCATGTACTCACTCCAAGAGCATCACAACTGAAAACTGAAATTGAGTATAAATCTGTGACCACGGGGGCCCTCAGACATGAACCTACCGAAAATGTTTATGTATATGAAACCATATATATATAATATGATATATATTTTTTATAGATTAATTTTATATAATATATATATATATATATATTTTAATATATGGACTTATATATATATATTAATATATATAATAATATAAAATATATAAAATTTTTTATATATAAAATTTATTTTTATCATATTATATATATGTTTATTTATAATATATTATATTTTCTTAATATATATATTTGGGGGTTGTATAAATATTTTATTTTTATAGATATATATTAAAAATATTTTATCCATATTTTTTGTGTGTGTGTGGGTGTTTTTGTTTTGTTTTTTTTTGGGGTTTTGGTTTTTTTGTTTTTTTTTTACATCTATAGGGTATGAAATATATATATATAATATATTATATATATATAATATAATATATATATATAATATATATATATAATTATACACCCCACAATAGCATAACAGGTAAATATTATAATAAAATTATATATTATATATATTATATAATATTATATATATAAATTTTTAATATATATTATAAAAAATAAAATTTTATAATAATTAATATAATATATAATATATATATATGATCTATTTTTATAAAAATATAAATATTATAATATATTATATTATATATTTTATATATTAATTTAAAATATATAATAAAATTTAATATATAAATGTATTTTTTAATAATTAAAATAATTTTAATAATTTAAATAAAATTTAATATAAAATTATTAAATTTAAATATAATATTCTTCTTTTAAGGGTGGTTCATGTCTGAGCCGCCGTGGTCACAGCATGATTTTAATTGTAGTTTTCTTTTGTGTGCCTTGGAGTGAGTACGGGGTGGGGCCCCCAGTCCTTTCCACGGAGAGTGCCGGTGTTCCCTTTTTGGGAAATCTTCTCTCTATTTTATCGGCTTGGACCAGCACTGCTTTGGGGTGGCTTTGGGCCCCCTGGCTGGTACAATCGAGGTGAAGTTCCGCCTAAGGAAAAACCCCCCGCCGGGGACTCGAACCCCCGAACTCGGATTGCCGTCGTGACATTCGGGTCCCACGCCAACCCGGCCCCGGGCCCCTAATAATAAAAAATAATATAAAAAATAAATATATATAATTATAATAAAAAAAATAAAAAAAAAAAAATTTTTTAATTAAAAATAAAAAATAATAATAAAATAATAAAAAATAAGATAATAAAAAAATAAAATTTAAAAAAATAAATAAAAATAAATTAATTATTTTAAAAAAATAAAACATTAAAAATATAAAAAATTAAAAAGAAAAATAAAAAAAAAAAATATATAAAAAAATTTTTTTTAAAAAATATCTCTCTATATATACATATATGCTCCTATATATCATATCTATACATAATATTATAATATATTCTCTATCTATATATATATACTATACTATATATATATATATATATAATATACGTATATATATATTATATATATTATATTATATTTATATATTAATATCTAATATATATATACGATATTATATAATATTATTATATATATTTATATATACTATATATCATATCTAATATAAAATATATATACTATCTATATCTATATATACTAAAAATTATCCTAATTCATATATATACTATAATATATATATATTATATTATATATATACATATATATATTATTTATATATGCATATATATATACATATGCATATACTTTTATATACATTTACATATATATACATAATACATGTGTACATATATACATATATGTATACATCCTACAGGTGTACATATATACATATATACATACATACACATAGACATACATATATATACATATACATAGACATAAATATGCATATATATACATATACATATATATATGTACACATATTTATACATAAAAAAAAATAAAAAAAATATATATATGTATATATATAGCGATATACAGAAAATTTCATATATATATAGACAGACAGATAGATACACATATATCTATTTATTCATTTATAAATTTATAGACTGCATATTTCTATGCAATCTATATTTTCAAATAATCTATGCATTCTTATATTCATATACTTATATTGATATCTATTTCTATATCATCTTTAACTCACCTTGTGTTGATGACTTGCCATATCCTTGGGTAATACAGTGCTATATGATGGTGTTTGAAAACCCAAAACAGACAACACCTCTAGAGTGTAGTGCGGAGGCAATGCTGTCAAACTCAATTCATTTTCATTACTAAGTGTGGAAGTAAATGTTATCACATTCAGCTGTGGCTCCTCCAGGTAGCTAAGGTTTACTATATGCTGGTAGTTTGGTTGAAGAATCTCACAGACAGCAGTACATTTCGTGTGGTGAAGGAAGCTGTACACAAGATGACGAGGATTCTCTTCCAGTCTTTTCAAGGTGTCACACACAGCCCTTGCAACTTGCTGAGGATTAAAAATGATGCTTCAGCACTAGCCATTTCTTGAAGTATTAAATAAGATTCTGAAATAGCCAGTGAAAATTTTTTTGTTATTTTACACACATATTACAAAAATCTGAACAAAGTAGAATATGAACATTAGCCATAGAGTGGATAATGCTTTTTAGAATGAAAAACAACATTCCAACTGTTAAAAATTCATACCTTAGCAACAAAGTATCTTTCTCCCTCATACTTGTCAATATCATCTGCATTTCTAATTAATATGTGGACATTTTTACTACCAGTAATTATGAAGAATTGATCATTTATATATCTGTAACAAAGAGAAGCAATGTATTTCATAATGATAAGTAGTTTTTCTTTCTTTCATACCGACACATTCAGATAAATTATAATTTTGGCTCAATGTTCATATATCTAAAAAACATATATACATAAAGAAATAAAACTGTTATTTTCACCCACAAAATTATCAATATCATATGTTAAATGTAATGGAAAGGTTACAAATATCAGTGGAGCTAAACAAATACAAAGATATACAAACCTTTCTTTTTTTAATTAATCTGTCATTAGATAACCTTATAATAAATATAAAAGGTAAAAACTGAAACTAATTGATCAAACTCATGTATCTTTTTTTTTTTTTTCTACAAATATCTGAAAATATATATCGCTGTTAACAAACTTACATAAAAGCTATATTAACCAACAGGCATGACATATACATACATTCAATGCCCCCTTTGAGTTTAACTTATTAATTGTTTTTACACATAGATGTAATAATGTTTATAATAAAAATAACACCAGCAAAATTGATATCATTAGTAAAAAAAAAAAAAAAAAAAAGTGAAATCAGATAAGGTCACAAGGTCTACTAATTGACTCCTTTGTAGCTAAGCAGACATTTCACACACACACACACACACACACGCACACACACACACACACACACACACACACACACACACACACACACACACACACACACACACACACACACACACACACACACACACACACACACACACACAGTACAGTATTTTCCTGGCGACTTTGGGTAAACTCACCATCTCTGGGAAAATACTGCGTTCATTGTAGTTTTGTTTTGTGAAATGTCTGCATCTAGATGGCTTGGCAAGTGCTTACCCACAAAGGAGTCAATTAGTAGACCTTCTGACCTCACCTGATTTCACCTTTCCTCAAGTTTGCATTTTTTTTTTTTGTAATGCTATCAATATCGATGTTATCATTACAGACATTATTATTATAGTGCTTTTGACATTACCAACTGTAATATAAGATACCAGAAAATAAAGTGTAAATTAAACGTTTAGAACATATAGTTGGCTCATTGGTGACATGGAGCCATCTATGTGTAAAAACAATTAATAAATCATACTCACAATGGGCATGGCATGTGCATACATGATATCCCTAGCAAAATCGGGTTAAAAGAGAAAATAAAAGTACTCTGATATAAATCTCTGGGAAAAATAAAAGAAGGTAATAGCTAAAAAAGCTGACACAAAAAGACATTTAAATATCCAAACTATATCCAAATTATAGAATAAAGCAGAATATGCTAAGCAAACACTGCACAAATAGCAAATTGTAATATTATCACAAGATTATTAAACACTTGCATATTGCAAAAATAAAAAAACGTTACTAACAGATAGGAACATGGCCACATGCAAACGAGATTCATCCATCATCAGTATGCATATTATGTATTAGAGAAAAATGTAAAGTGTACATTAAAAAGTGTTTTCTTTGAGCATACACACACACAAACATCAATATTTACCTGCCACTAAAATGAGCTGCTTCTCCATTTAGCTTTGCCATGCCAACCACAAGGCTGGCAGAATCTGGGGAAGAAATACAGTACTTCCTCCAAGCTTCATTACTTTCTGGCTGGCTATCATCTTCATCACCAACACCTCCAGTAAATTTTTTGTTAGCATAGAGAACCATGTCGAAAAAAGAAGTTTCTCCTTGTAATTCCATCATACAAACCCCTCTTGGAATCTGGAAGAAAGCATTGCTGAGAAACTTTGTGAAAGCGTGTGACTGCATGTGTACCTTTCAACTTTATAACATATGTGCAATCACTTAAACATACAGACACGGATAAGTACACAAAAGATGTATGTCTGTATGGAGGGGGGGTCTTGGGAGTGGGTGTGTTTGTGTATGTTGGTATGTTTGTATGTGTTTGTGTATTTGGGGTTATGTGTATTTGTATGTTTGAGTGTATTTGTTTGTTTGTGTGTGTTTGTGTATTTTTATATTTATGTTTTTGTATGTTTGTGTGTTTCCCTGTTTGTGTTATTTTAATTTTTTGGTAGTTAATTTTGTGTTTACTATTTGGTTTTTTGTATTTTGTGTGAATTTGTGGGGTTTGTGTGTGTGAGTGTGTGTGTGTGTGGTGTGTGTTGTGTGTGTGGTGTGTGTGTGTGTGTGTGTGGTGTGTGTGTGTGTGTGTGGGGGTTGTGTTGTGTGTTGGGGTGTTGTGTGTGTGTGTGTTTGGTGTTTGTGTGTTTTATGTGTGTGGGTGTGTGTGGGGTTGGTGTTGTGTGTATGTGTGTTGTGTTTTTGGGGTTGTGTATGTGAGTGTGTGGTGTATGTGAGTGTGTGGTGATGGAGTGGGGCCTGTGTGTTCTGTGGTGTGAAACCATTGTGCCTGTGTGTGTGTGTGTGTTTTGGTTGTTGTGGTTGTGTGGTGTGTGGTGTGTGTGTGGGTGTTGGTGGGGTGTGTGTGTGTGTGTGGGGGGTGCGCACGCGTGCCAGGTGGTTGTGTTGTGGTGGTGTGTTGTGGGGTGGGTGGTGTGGGTTGTGTGTGTGGGTGTGTGTGTGTGTGTGGTCGCACCCGTGCCAGTGTGGGGTGGTGGGTTGCACGCATTTTCCAGTGTGTGTGTTGTGTGCGCACACATTGCCGGGTGTGTGTGTGTGTGTGGTGCCACGCATTGTCCCTTTGTGTGGTGTGTGTGTGTGGCCTGTGCTGTGTGGTTCCTGTGTGTTGTATGTGGTGTGTCCTTGTGTGGTCGTGGTGGCTGTGGACCCATTGCCCCAACCCGGGGAAACTCGCTGAACCCCAGGTTGCGGGGTCGTTCTGCACAAATCATTGGGAATTCGAGAGAATTCTGCATAGATTACTGGCCTAAAGAAATTGCATACACTGGATGAAAGTGCTGTGTAGTGGGGGCCCCTGTAAAATTTCTTCCCTGTTAATTCGGGGTGAGGAAAGGCGTACTTTGCCCAACACTTTTCAACCCCTTATGACTTTAAGGGGCGAGCTACAGCCAAATCAGTGTGGGAAACATTGGACAATAAAAGGTCTCGGGCCCTTGATTTTTGCTGATGATTTTGCTGTCCTATGTCTCGAAAATTTCTGTTGGAGGCCTTTTGCATTTAGCAATGGGGAAAGCCCTGGGCTTAGGGTCTCCTGGGCCAAGACCAAATTCAGGACTTAGGGGAAAATTTTAGTCAAACCTGCTTGCGGTGAGGATGTTGAAAATATATAAAAAATATATATATATTATATATATATATATATAATATATATATATTATATATTTATAATATATATAGTATTTATATATATATATATATATATATTATATATATATCATATATAATATAATAATATTATTTATATATTTATATATATATATATAATATTTTATAATATAAAATATTATTTTATATAATTTTTATATATATTTTTTTATTATAAAATATTATATATATATATATAAAATATATATGTATTTATTAAAACATATATTATTATAGATATAATTAGATATAAATAATAATATAATTATTTTTAAAAATATTATAGAATATTAAGTTAAAAAATTTTATATATTATTATTTATATTATTATATATTTATAATATTATTATATATTATGTGGGGTGTGGTATATAATATATTTTTGTGTATATTATTAATATATATTTTATTTATTTTAAAATATATTATTTATATAAATATTTGTGTTGTGTGGTGGTTTATATTATATTATATTTTTTTATATATATATATATATTAAAATATATATTTTATATATTTATATTTTTTATATATATATATTATATATTTTTTTTAAATTATAATTTGTGTTTAAAATTTTATATATAATATTTTATTTTATTTATATATATTTGTTGTGTGTTTTGTGTTATATGTTTTTATATATATATATATATAATATATAAAATAATATATAATTTATATATATATATTATTTATAAGTGTGTGTGGTGTGTTTAGTTATATTTATTTTTATATAAATTTTTATAATTTTATATATATTATATATATTATATATTTATTTGTGTGTGTGTGTGTATTATATAACATTTTAATATAATATATATATATATATATATATATTATATATATAGATATAATATAATAATATATAATTATATAAATATTAATTAATAAAATTTTTTAAAAAACATATATATATATAAAAACATATAATATAAATCATATTAAATAAATCAATATATATAATATATATATATATATATTATATAAAATAGAAATTATTTAATTTTTATAAAAATTTTAATTATAATATATATATGTTTATTTATATATATATATATTTTATATATATAATATATATATATTTTTTTTATTAATATATATTTATATATACACATATATTATATATATATATATATATATATTATATGATATAATACATATTAATATATAATAAATCTATAATATAAATACTATATATTAAAAAACCTTATATATATTATATATTAATTAAAAAAAAATTATTATTATTAAATCTTTAAAAAAACTATATAAATCATATTTATCTATAAAAACAAATAAATACATATTTTCATATATATATTATTTAAATTAAAAATATAATATATATATATTAATTTTTTAATTTTATTTATTATTATGATATATTATCCAAAAATTTTTCATTTTTTAATAATTATAATATAAATACCATATATAAATAATTTTAAAATTAATAATAATAAATATAAAATATATAATATAATATTTATCATTTATTATATATATAATAATTATATATATATTGTATTTATTTGTTTTAATATATAATATATATATATATTATATATATTATATATATTTTTATATTATCTTCTTATATTTTTTTTATTATAATTTATTTATTATAGATATTTATTTTTATTATTTGTATATTTAATATATTTATTATTATTTTATATATTATTATTATATAAAATAATATATATATATGTTTTTTATATAATATATATTTTAATATTAATTTTAAAAAATATATTAATTTTTAAAATAATATATAATATATATATATATATAATTATCATATAATATTTATTTAAAATCTATATTATTTATATATATTTTTTATTTATATATATATATTTTATATATAATATATAGTATATTATCTCTATATATATAGATAGATCAGCTATATATAAATACATCTATATATATATAGATACTACTAGATATATATATCATATATAGATAATGTGAGTATCTATATATATATATATATATATATATAATATAGTATATCATATATAGTAATAATGTGTGTATTTTATATTATTTATTATATATAGATACTATATATATATATATATATATATAATTATATATCTGTGTGTGTTTGTGTGTGTGTATTTATATATAATCTATATATATATATATAATATATATATATATATCATATATATATGATACTCTTCTTATATGATTCTTGTATCTTCTAATATATATATATATATATATTATAGATATATATATATATCTATATATATATCTGTCTCGACTATGTTATATATCATATCTATATATATATATATATATATTACTATTATATATATATATATATACATATATATATATAGTACAATATATATATATACATATATTATATATCTAATCATATCTATATATCATCTCTCTATATATATATCCCTACTATATATCCTATATATCTCCCTCTATAATATATGCAATCTATATATATCAATCTTATCTATACTATCATTATCAATCTATATCTACTATCACTCGCTATATCTACGTCTCTATATCTAATATATATCTCTATATATATCTATTCTCTATAATATACCTACATATAATATATCTATCTCTCTCCTACTCTATCTCTAATCTCTATATCACTCTATTACTACCCACACACAACCCACCCCCACCCCACCCCCCCCCCATCTCTCTCTATATATCTATCTATATCTCTATATCTATCTATATCTATATATATCTATATCTATCTCTCTATATACTCCTATCTATGCCTATCTCTTATATACTATACCTTCCACTCTATATTATATATATTATATAATATATCTATATATATATATAAATACACACATTATATATATATATATATATATATACTGATATATATTATATATATATATGTATATATATATTGGTATAATATATATATATATATATATATATATTAATTATCTATATATAATAATATATATATCCCATTGGTAACTGGTACCTTGTCAGTCCCAGGCTAAATCGTGGGTGATCTCATGAGGCAGCAGGAAGGCCCAAGGTACGGAGTTTATGGCCCACCGTCGTGTGGGAAACGCTCTGGCTTCATACCAACTCCTGCCTCCTAGCCGACCCGGGGTAATGGGGCGGCTTGGGGGAGGTGGGCCTTGCCAGTCCTCCCCCCCCAGAAATTGGACCCTCTGGCAACGTCGTTAATTAAATGGAATGCTGGGGGGGGATGGGTGTTGTTCCCTCCCACCCAGCAGAAGGCATGCTGTGGGTCCCGCTGGGAGGGCAAATGTTGGGTGCAGGATTGGAACACGAGTTTTACTCGTCCCCCCTGCGCCCCGGCAGCGCCAACCCACCAATGAAGCTTGTGGGGCAAAGCCCTTGGGAAACCCCACAGGTGGATGGGCGTCCACAGCCTGCCGCCCCCTTTATTTGGGGCTGTGTCTGTGGGGGCGCAGAGGTGGGCTGCACCCGGAGTGACCACCCGAGGCTTAATCTCAGGCGTGCCTTTCCGGGAGGCGCTTGGAACACCCGGTCCTTGCAGCAAGGATATGAGCGGTTACTCTGCTATCGCGGGAAATGAAGCGACTGGGAGTTGAGGTGGCTGCCCTTCTCAGGGGTGAGAAGACCGGGTAGGGGACGATCAGGTGGGGGGTTTACACCTATACTGTGGGGCCGTAGCGATGGTACCCCTCCAGGATGTACCCCATACCTTTCCCCAGTCGATTTCAGCCCGCGGTATCGATGACCCCGATTGAGACGATCAGGGCCCATTGAGATGAAGCATGCTTTTTGGCTTCTGTCTCTTATTGCTGATACGCTCCTCCGAGTATAAAAACCGATGTAAAGAGGGTTCAAACCCCCAAACTCGCATCTGGGGCAGACGATTCCCCCCGCGAGACATTCGATTGTTTGGGCGACTTAAATCGGTACCCGGCTGTGCCGAGCTGGCTACGAGATGCTTGGGCCCCCAGGGCCCGGGGAGCGATCCCAGCAGCGAGAATAGCCTCCTTCCCCGGGGATTTTGCTAGGTCCCAGAAAATGAGATCTCGGGCTCCGGGTACCAGCGCCCAAACCCCACACGGGGATTGGTCACATAGGGGGTAAGGGGCCAAGGAGATCGACCAATTCTTGTCACACCGATGGAGGTCCTTCAGAACGCGGGGTTTCCCGGGAGTGCTGAGTTCTGGGGCACGACCTAGGCTGCTTGGGGCTACCCGGGGGTCCACTGAAAAACCCCCCGTCCCCCCAGTGGCCCCCCCTAAGGTTTTCATTTGGCGACAAAGGGGGAAGTGTCCCGGGGGTTGCCCGGCAGTCTCTGACCGTTCAAAAACCCCCAACCTGACGGCCCCAGTTGCTCTGGGGAGCCCTTAAGGCGAAAACCTCGAAGCAGCTCAGGAGTCTTTTACGCCAAGGAAAAGGCAGAATCCCATCTCCCTGGAGACTTAAGGCCACTAAAGCTGTCGCAAGGCTCGGCTGAAGGGGGAATCAAGTCGCGTCGTTCCAGGGTGCGTAGGGCTCGGAAGGGCTGAGAAGGACAAGAACAGCTATCAGGAATTTTTGCTGAGGAGGTGAAGGCCATTTTGGAAAATGCCTTCCCCCTGCCTCCAAGCCCTGAAAAAACGAACCCAAACCCCTCCTCAAATGACTGCAGTCCACAGTGAGGAGGATCACTCATCATGTTGGGGTTCGTGAACGTTGGGCTGAGTATTTGACAGTTGCCCAGGGGACCCCAACAGTTAGTTTGGATAAAGCGATGTCCAGTGCCTGTGCCGGACCCCCATAGCGGGGAACCTCCTACCCTACAGAGGTTAGGCTGGCGATTTCCAAGTGAAGATTTGGGAAAGTGCGGGCATATGTGTACCCCCGCGAATGCAAAAGCTGGGGTGAACCATGCTGGGGCCTGCATACAGTCCGACTCCCATTTGGTATCTGGTCCCAATTCCCCCGACCTGTGAGGGGCGTGGTACCCCTCTCGGGAAGGGGAAAAGGGGGATCAGGGGGACTTACAACTACCGTGGCTTACATGCTCAGCATACCGGGCAAGGGTTCCCCCCCCAATTTTTCTGAACAACCCGCAACCACCAGAGGCACCAGAGCCCGGGAGCAGTTGGATTACTCCTGAAAGCCCACAATAGCCCGTATACGCGTTTCGGTAATTGGGGAAACGCCGTGTAATTTGGTGTGGATTGCTCCAGGCTCTCGCCCCAAAAAGGCTTTGACCGTGCACCGGGAAAACGCTATGGGAGATCTGGGCTCGGGGGAATTCCGACACAGATTTTGGGCCCGATAGCAACCTCTATACTGGCTGAAAGGCGTAAAGTGTGGGGGGGGGTAGTCGAACTTCTTCCTGTTAATTTAGGGTGGGCAAGGGTTTGTCCCCCGCACCAAACACTTTTCAAAAAACCTTTTTGGATTTGGAAAAGGGGGAGCTCTAGCCAAAGTCAGTGCGGAAACCAGGCAAAATAAGGTCCCCGGGCCTTGACTTTGCCGCGATGTTGCCCTCCTTTTGAGTCCTTTGGGTCACTTGTGGGGGCTCTTGATGCATTTAGCAAAGGGCAAGCCCCCAGCCTAGGGTTCCTGGACCAAAACCAAGATTCAGGCTTTGGGGGGCCCTTTTGGGAAACCTTTTATCGATCCCTGCTTGCGGCGAGGGCTTGAAGCACAGAAAGGTTTTTTCATACCTTGTCACGTAGTCCATATCTCTGGGTTGTCAGACCCGAAATCAGTAGAGGTTTGGCTGGCAACAGGGGCCAGAACCGATCACAAGAAGGTTTGGGGAAAGTCAGTATCTATGCGAAGGGCCAAACTGGTGTCTTCAGGCCTGTACTTCCCGTTTTGCTCATGGAAGCGAAACCTGGACGTTTTCCGTGTCTTGGAGTCTCGCCCTTGATGCCTTTTGTAAAAAAGTCCCTTTGTCGTCATGGGTACAGTTGGCAGGACCCCGTGTCCAACCGGGGGGTTACACCGTGAGACTGGGATGGGCTTTTTACTTCATATCCGGGGTCGCCAAAATCAGGCTTTGGGTACCAAACTCGCCTCCCTATGGCGACCCTGCCATCGGTTTTTCTCTCTGCGAGACAAAAGGGGGGGGAGACCTGTGGGGCTCCCGGAGATCATGGCTTGGGCAGCTCGCGAACTTTTCGGAGGAAAAAGAGTGGCCGTTGCCTGCCTGGAGACTCCCCGGGGGTCCTCATGGGTGAACGAAAGGGGGGATGCGGCCTGGGCCCCCCCGGGGGTTGCCCCCTTTATGATGAGATGATGATATTTATATAATTATATAATATATAATATAAATAATATATATATTTTAATATATATATTTGTATAATATATTATATATAATATATATTAAAAATATATATATATATTAATATTATAAATATTATATAATTAAATATTTAATTATATTATATATTTTATATATAAAATAAATATATATATATATATTATTATATATTTTATTATTAATATAAAATTTTTTTTTATATACATATACATTTTTTAATATAGGATATGTGTTGTAATATAAAATTATTTTATTATATATATATATATATTAATATATTATAAAAAAAATATATATAATATATATACTAATACAATGTATGTTGTATTTACCTTATGTATTATACACAATAGAATATGATAATATGGTATAATACATATATTTATTTATTCCTTTTTATATATCTATATATATATATATATAAATTTAAAATATATATAAATTAATATATATATATATTATATGTGTATAAAATATAATATATATATTATATATATATATAAAAATATATATATTATATATATATTATTTTATATATATTATACACACACCACAATACACACAGTCTCTCTCTCTCTCTCTCACAACAACACAACACATACACCCACACAACAAAACTATAAAAGGGGATGGACCCCCGTTATAAGGCTTTCAGGGGGAAATGTACTGGTATAACGCGGACTCTTTATTTCTAAGGCTAGCCGACCTTCCCCGCCGTGCTGGTCAGAACTGAAGGGTCAACGAGTAAGATATATTGTCATTCGCCCTCGCTGATGAAAGGTTTCCTTTTTTGGATTTGGAGCCACGTGCAAACGCCCACTGGGCCCTGGGAACAAAAACTTATTATATCTTATTCTCGCACCTACTCGCGCCCCGCCCTCGAGTGCCTTTTTATTTTCCTAAGGGTGACCTAAATTTTGGGTGGTCTCTCGACTCCTGCGCGTCCTGGTGATCTTCGTGGCACAAATCCCTTTTTCCTCTCCTTCCTGGCCCCGGTAATCTGTCCGTCCCCCCCCAAAGTCCTCAAAACGGGCCTTTTTGAAAGTCTTGCCCACCCCCGGCCTTCCTTACTTGACCCCCCCCCCGGGGGGGGGTTTTTGTAATTTTTTGGAAAAT
>NC_051398.1:12379727-12391404 GCF_015228065.2 Penaeus monodon | reverse complement strand
GTTTTTACCTATATTTCCTGTTATTTTTACCTATAGGTAAAAAAAAACAGGATGGGGTTTTTGTGAAATATGTTATTTTTTTGTTTTGCGTAGCGGGGGATTCTTTGCTTATTTCATCCTTTAAAGTTTTTTTACTTCCTGTTTTTAAATCCTTAGGACTAGGTTCATAATGGCCTTGATTCTTACCTATAAAAGGTGTAAAAATTTCTGAAGAAACCCCATGTTTTTGACAGCAAAGGGGGTTTGAGTTATGTTTTTTAGTTAAATGAAGTTTACCGAATTTATCAAAAAATTTAAGAGACATCTTTGTTTGATGCAATTTTTCTTTGGTTAATAATTAAGTTTTTTTTTATCAGAATAAAATAATTTTTAAGATTTAAGTAATGAGTTTCCCAAAATTTATTTATATTTTTTTTGTTTGGGCAAATTTTTCAGTTCGGGCAGGGAGAATCCAACGAGCTTTCGCCTGCGGAGGGTTTTTCATCTCGGACCTTTTACAGAAAGGAAGCATCATTTCTGTAAAGGCCCCTTGGGACAGAATGGTAAATGACGGCCCTTTTAAGAGTTTATTAAGGCTGTTGAGATATGTTTTGTTTCATTTTAATATTGTGCAGGTTGTGTGTGTGGTTTTGGTTGGGGGCAGTGTGGGTCAGTTAGTGAGGAAGCAAGGGGGAAATTGAGTGAGGAATGAGAGAGAGGTGTTGTGTAAAAAGGGTTTTTGGGAAAATTTAAAAAAATAATGGTTTTATGCATTAATAAAGATACTAAAGAAGTATAAGTTTTTGGATATTTTCATTTAAAAAATAGGGGAAAAGGGGAATTTATCTGAAAACACTAAACCAAATTGATGATGGTATATCCCATAAATAATTAGTTCATTAAGATTGTAATTCCCTTCCTGCTTTAATAAAAAAGATTTAAGAGCAAGTATTTTTGGACTTTTTCAAGCAATAATAATAATAAGATGGAAATGCAAATTGTTCCCCAAAAAAAAAGTAAAAAAAGGGTACACTATTCCCAAATTTTCATTAAAAGAATTTATTATTATTTTTTTAGGGAAGTCACTGAATTTTTTGATTGTTATCATTTTATTTTCTTTATAATAATGTTATGAGGTAATATCATCTATCTTTCCTTTTATTATTATTAAATCATAATTTTGATTAAAATTTGTATTATTTTTATTATTATTATTATTTGTATTATCTATTATTATTTTTATTTTATTATTATATTTATATTATTATATTATTATTTTTTGTATTTTGTTCCGACCATTTTTTAAAAATAATTTACTTATTTTTATATCCCTTTACATATTATTTTAGTGATTAATCTGATGCCACGGGGATAGCAGTATGTACGGCCATCCCCAATGGGAGTTTACTTTTTAAATTTTTTTACACATATTGCTACATTTACAAGTCACCAATGACCAATTTACGAATGCGTTGCCGCCCTTTTCCCCCTTTTTCCGTTTTGTACATTTTTTTTTATTTATCTTTTTTAGCTTATAATGTTTAGCATTTTAAAATTTTATAAGTCTATACTAAAAATAACACAACTTTCTTTTTTTCTTTTTTTGTTGGATTTTTTTGGCATCAACAGGGCAGGGGCCCAAAAGGTATTAACCCCAAGGGATCCTATTTTTTCTGTAAAATCTAATAAGGCATAAAGGTTTTTCCCCCTTTAAAAAAAAGTGATTACTTACTGATGATTTTTTATATTGATAAAATGTTGATAGTGAAAAATTTGTATTTTTTTTTGGAAATATTTTAAGGGGGTTTTTTTTGGTTTCGTATTAGAGGTAGAGGATTGTTTGATGGTAGGGTTTGGTGTTGCATTGGGGCCCCGTGGGGGGAAATTCTTTTGTGAGGGGAGGTGGTCAATCTGTGGCCCCACCTCCCCCCTTCTTTCTTTCTGTGGCTGCCCCCGGTTCTATTGTAGGGTGGTTTTTTTTGTGATTTGGGGGCGGCCCCACCATTTTGCAAGGGATGTTTTTTTGCTTTTAAAAGGAGAAACAAAACACCTGAGATCGTGGACTCGCAAAGGGTCCAGATCCCCAGTTGACGGCTAATTTCGCCTGCTCATTGCCAGGATACCAGAGTGGCCGGGACCCATATTAGTTTGATGATTTTTTAGCCATGTGTTACGAAGATATTACCAGAAGTTTTTTGGGGGTTTTCAATATTTAATAGTTTAAGTGAACTTAATAAATCTGAAAAATAACTATTCTAGTGGGTATCGATAGTGCAAAACAATGTTTACAATGGCAAAATTTCAGAAAGAAAGATCGATGTATGTTTTGGCGTCGAACTTTAGTTACTTCGTGCCCATAAAACCGCACCAACACTCACGTTGGACCCGTGGTAAAATTTTATAAAAAAAAGGGGAGAGTTTAAAAAGGATATCTCTAAACCCTTGGCGTACCCCACCCCCGGCCCCCAGGGCCTTGGCGAGGGAACCCAGGTTCCAGACAAAAAAAATTGGGGGGTTTCCCCATGGCGCTATATTTGACTAAACCCAGGGTATCGAGGTAGAGAGATCTAACCGACTTTCCGACGGGGTTTGTGGAGTCTCGTGGCAAAGGGCCTAATCCCAATATTCCCATTAGGGTGGTCGGGTCTCGAGCCCCCTTTGCGGATAGTCAAGGATAACGGCCCGTGTCGGTCAGGGGGGAAGTACCCGACTCCACCCAAAGCGCTGACTGAGGCACTTCAGGGCTCCAAGACACACACGAAAAACAGGTTTCTGCACGACCCAAACCTTTTAAACTTTCCGATGTGAACCATAATGTTTGACCATAATCTAATTTAGACCAATCGGGGCTTTATATACCATTAGCAAAGACTGTCTATCAGTCCCCTTTTAAAAAATGCATTAAAAAATTTAAGGTTTTGAATTTTTTCTTTAATTGACCAATGTGGTTTTTCCAATTGAGTTACTTAAAAAAGAGCCCAAGAAATTTAGCAAAATTTTGAAAGGTTTGGGTGTTGTCAGAGTTACCCTGATGTTGGGCCCTTCCCTACGTGAAAAAATTCCCCCCAATACCTTTCTAGTGGAAAATTTAAAACCCCATGGGGGCCTAGTTATGAATCAATCCGGGCCCAATGGAGTGTTTTGCGAGAATCTGCTTTATTGCTGGAATGCACAATGCCAATCTTTGGAGTCAGGGTTTTTAAGATTCCGAGGAGGAGCTGGAAAGAGTCTTTAACATACATAGAAATAATGCTGGTGACAAGACATTTTCCTTGTGGGCCCCCCCCGTTGCCGGACAAAATGTCGAAAAAGTGAATGAAATTTGAATAAAACAAGGGCAAGTTTTCACAATCCAAAAGCATAAATTTTTCTGAGTAGGCCATATCCCCATGTCATGGTAGGCTTTTTCATATCTAAAATAGAAAAAAAAAAAAAAAATTTGGAAATGCCTCGAATATGACTGTCCAGTTTACTAGTGATCGAGAGTTGGCCCCCCTTGGGGAAACCCGCACTGTCATAATAGTAATTACTGGAATTTAGAAAAGAAATACCCTACTGTTAAAAATTTGTTCCAGGACCTTTGAAAAGAAATTTTGCAACGCAATTGGGCGGTGGGAGATGGCAGATCGGGTTACCCCCCCTTTAAATAGGGGAATGAGGGGGGCGAAGTGCCATGAGTTTGGAAAAGTGGACTTTTCCAAATTTCATTGTAAAATTCTAGAAAATTAAAGTCATCATAATTAAGATGCTTCATCATCTCATATCAAATTCATGGGGGCCTGGGAGTTCCCCACAGGCTTCTAGGGCTCGGGGCAAGCTCTCCATTTGATTTTTTTGTAAACAAAGTATCCCTGTGGCAAAGTGAATTGGTTGCAGCTCAGCCCCTTTTTTGATGGTAGGAAGGGGGGTGGTAATTTGCTGAGTGCGTAGAGAGAAATGCCGGGAGGCTTAGAATGTTCAGGTGAATCGAAATTAGGCCCCGGGGGTGATGTTTTAATTTTTAAAAATGTTTTTTTTATTGATTTATTGATAGTGGACAAACCCCGATATTTTGATTTTATTGATTGTAGGGACAAACTCGAGGAGTTCTTTTTTGCTTTCTTTTTACCTAGAGCCCTGCTCTTTCAGTTTGTAATTGCAAAAATTCGCATTTGGATTTTTTTTGAAAAACCCGTAGGCTTAGCGCGGCACAGGCCCTGTGGCAATCGGGGTCCACCATGGAACCTTGCTTAAGTATTGCGAAGTTTAGAAGGATAGCAAGCGCTTCTATAACGAATTTGAATATTGTTTACTTTTCATCAATGGTTCTCAAAAAGTTTGAGCTTGACGCCCTTTTAAGGCGACCCCCTCTGCCGTTTTTCGTTAAAATTTTGGGGTGAAGGCTTTCACGTGTGCATAATATTTTTAAAAAAAATAGGAAGATGATCGTTTCCCCAAAGAGGTCAATGGGGTGCCACAGGCACTTTGGTGCTATTGATGAAGAACAGTGAAAGTAATTAAAACTCAAATTACGGTATTTGTCCCCCCCGCGTGGACTACCCTCATTTAGAAGGTTAAAACAGACTATTAAACAACTTAACTACTTGTCCCTTACCCTCCACCCGCAGGGAACCCCATAAGTGTAGAGATTAAAATCAGCTAAAAATTTCTTTTTTTGTGGCAGACGTTCCCGAAGAGCAAAAAGCCATCATAGGCTATCACGCATCAGGGGACAATAAAATGAACATATAGCCCGATGTGCCATTTAAATTTTTTCTTTTCAGCGACAAACTCCCAAAGTAGAATCAATAGCCTAAAGTAAAAGGGAGGCTTTTGGGGGATGTACATGGCGACTCCGCCCCATCCCCACCCTCACGATCCCTTCCCAAAGAGGTAGTTTTCAGCGAAAAGACCTTCGAGACGAATGATAACCAGTCAATATTAAGCATTTGTAAAAAAAAGTTTCCCGCCCAAATTAAGGGAAGGTGAAAACAGGTTTGGTCACAAGGTTTTTAAAGACCCTTTTTGGTAAGCATAGCAGAGATCTATGTGCAGAGACATTTCACACACACACACCAACACACACACCGCACACCACAACACACACACACACACAACACACACACAACACAACACACACCCCAAAACCCCACAAACACACCACACACAACACACACACACCCAAAACCCCACCAACACCACACAACACACACACACACACACACACACACACCCCACCACACACACACACAACACCACACAAACACCCCCACACACACACACACACACACACACACCCCACACACACACACCCCACACACACCACACCCACACACCACCCACACACACCACACTCCAAACCCCAACCACACTCACAACACCCCCCTCAAAACACACCACACACCACACTCCACACACCACCCCACACCACACCACACACAAAACCACACACACACAGACACAGACACACAACACCCCCACACACACACACACACACACAAAACCAAAAAAAAAAAAAATTGACACATTTTCCGGGCAGTTTGGGAAAAAAATTAAGCAAGGAGTCATTTGTTCAAAAAATTTGGTAAAAATATATATATTATATATATATATATATATATATAATAATAATATATATAATATATTTTATATATATATATAATATATATATATATATTAAAATAATATATATATATATAATTAATTTACAATTTTTACAAGAAATGCCCCAATTTTTTTTTTGTGGGGGTTGTTTTTTTTTTTTTTTTGTGTGTGTGTGTGTGTTGTGGGGTGGGGTTTGGGGTGTGAGTTTTGTGGGGTGTGTTGTGGGGTGGGGTGGGGTTGGTGTGGGTGGGTGGAGTGGGTGTGAGTGTGGTGTGGGTGTAAAATGTGGTGTGTGTGGTGTGGGGTGTGGTGTTGGTGGGTGTGGTGTGGTGTGGGTGTGTGTGAGTGTGGTGTTGTGAGTGTGGTGTGTGGGGTTTTTTGGGTGGTGTGGGGTTTGGGGGGTTGGTGTGGTGTGTTTGTGGTGGGTTTTTTGGGTGTGTGGGGTGTGTGTGTGGGGTGGGGTTTGTGTGGTGGGGTTGGGGTGTGTGGGGTGTGTGTGTATGGTGTGTGTGTGTGTGTGGTTGGGTGTGTGTGGGGGGTTTTTGTGTGTTGTGTGTGTTGTGTGTGTGTGTGTGTTGTGTGTGGGTTTTGTGTGGTTTGTGTTGTGTGTGTGTGTGTTGTGTGGTGTGTGTGTTGGTGGTGGTGTTTGGGGTTGTGTGTGGTGTGTTTTTTGTGTGTGTTTGTGTTGGTGTGTGCGTGTGTGTTGTTGTGTGTGTGTTGTGAAATGTTTTGCACATAGAGGCTTGCTAGTGTTAGCCAAAAAGGGTAAATTTAGTAAACCTTGTGACCAAACCTGATTTCCCCTTTTTTGAATTGGGGGGGAAAAATTTTTACAAAGTATGAATATTGACTGTTTTATCATTTCGTCCTGCGGGGTCGTTTCGTGAGGAATACCTCTATGTCGGAAGGATGTGGGGGTGGGATGGAGGCGGAGTCGCCATGTACACACCAAAGTCCCTTTTAATTAGTGATATTGATTTATTTGGAGTTTGTCGCATGCAAATAAAAATTAAATGGCACAATTGGCTTATGTTCATTTTTGTCCCCCCTGAGCAGTGAAGCTTGATGAGTTTTTTTGTCTTCAGGAAGTTCCCCCAAAAAAAGAAATTTTTAGTGTTTTTAATGCTATCACACTTTTATGGGGTTCCGCGGGGGATGGTAGGGGTGACAAGTATTTAATTTGATTAATGGTTGTTTTAAACCCTCTGAAGGGGATGGTAGTCCGACGCGGGTGGACGAAATCCGGTAATTGAGCTTTTATTTACACTGGTCTCTTAAATAGCACCCAAAGTGCCTGTGGCACCCTTTGAGACTCGTTGGGAACGATCATCTTCTTATTTTTTTTAAATATTCATGGACACAGTGAGAACGCCTTCAGCCCCTAAATTTAACTTTAAAACGAGAGACGGGTCCCTTTACAAGGAGCGTCAACCCGAACTTTTTGGGAGAAACCATGATAAAAAGTAAACAATTTTCAGAATTTCGTTTATAGAAGCGCATTGCTATCCTTTCCTAAAATTTCGAAAGATACGTTAAGCAAGGCCCAGGTGGATCCAGTTTTGCCACGGGGCGCTGTCCCGACCAAAAGGCCTACGGGCTTTCCAAAATAACATCACAAATGCGAACTTTTGCAATTTACAAACTAGAAAGACTGGGGCTTAGAGTAAAAAGACAAGCAAAAAAGACTCCTGGCGGAGCTTGTCTCTACAATCAATAGCAATCAAAAATATCAGGGGTTTTGGTCCACTATCAAAAAAATCAATAAGAAAAAAATCTTTAAAAATTTAATAAATCACCCCACGAGGGCACAATTTTCGTTTCACTAGAGACATTGCTAATGCACTCCCCCAGGCAGTTCTCTCATCAAGCAGCTCAGCTAATTACCATCCCCCCTTTCTGCCCATAAAGGGAAGAGGTGAGTGCAACCAATTCACTTTGCCACAGGAGATAAATTTGTTTAAAAAAAGATCAACAATGGATGAGTTTGTCCGAGCCCTAGAAGCCTGTAGGGGAAATCCCGGCCCCCCGAGAGATTCGATATGAGGATAAAGCATTTATTAGATGAATGTTTAAGGCTAGAAGTTACAAAAAATTTGGAAAAGTCACACTTTTCCAAATCATGGCACTTCGCCCCATCATTCCCATATTGAAAGGAGGGGGAACCCCCAAACTGCCCTTCCTACCGCCCCCTTTCGTGCAGTTGCTTATGCAAGGTCATGGAAAGAATTGTTAACAGTAGGGTATTGCATTTTCTAAATTCCCGTAATTTATAGTTTATGGAGTGCGGTTTTCCCCAAAGGGGCGCCAAATCTCGATAGCTAGTAAAGCGGACAGTCATATTTAAGAGGCCATTGCCAAAATTTTTTTTTTTTTTTCAGTATTTTTAGATATAGAAAAAGCCACAACATGACATGGTGATATGGTACCCCCAAAAAACTTTTTGCTTTTTGGGTTTCGGGAAACTTCCTTGTTTTTTTCAAAATTTTATTTACTTTTTCGGGCATTTGTCCCGGCAAACGGGGGGGCCCCCAAAGGGAAATGTCTTTTACCGATTATTTTTTGATGATTTAAAGACATCTTTCCCGCTCTCCTCGGGAACTAAATACTCACGTACTCCAATGATTTTGCATTTTTTGGGCTTCCCCAAAAGAGAATTTCAGCAAATCACATCAATTTGGGAGGATATGATTTTATAAAGGGCCCCCGGGGGTTTAAGTTTTTCCCCTAGAAAGAGTATTGGGGGAATTTTTTTACGAGGAGAAGGGGAAATCAGGCAACTTAGACAACCACCAATACCCATTTAAAATTTGCTAAAAATTTTGGGGGTTTTTTTATGAGACCCAATTTGGGAAAGGGCCCATTTGGGCAATTAAAGAATAAATGTCAAAAAGCACTTTAATTTTTTAAAGTGCATTTGGTAACAAAGGGGGGGCTGATAGCAGTCTTTGCTAAAGGGATATAAAGCCCTGATTAGGTCAAATTTGATTTGGGGGCAACATGTTGGGTTTTGCATGGGAAAAAGTTTGAAAGGGTTTTGGGTGCTGGCAGAATGCCGTTTTGGGGGTGTCTTTGGGGCCCTGAATGCACTCAGCGAGCGTTTGAGGGGGAGTCAGGAGTACTTCCCCCCTGACTCAGACCGGCCAGTATCCCTTTACATGCCCCAAAGGGGCCGAGACCCGAGCCACCCTAATGGCAATATTGGGATTGGCCCTTTTCCACGAGACTCCACAACCTGTCGAGAAAGTCGGATAGATCTCTCTACCATCGAACCCGGTCAGTCAAATATAGGCCATGGGAAACCCCCCAATTTTTTTGTCATGGAAAAACCTGGCTTCCCTCAGCCAAGGGATGGCGCCCGGGGGGGAGGTACCCAGGGTTCAGAGAATCCTTTAAACATCTCCTTTTTTCCTAAATACCAAGGTCCAAGACAGATGAGTGTGTGGTGCGGGGTATGGTCGACGAATGTGAACTAAAGTTTAGACTGCCAAACATACACGATCTTCTTGCGAACTATTTGCCATTTTAAAGCCATGATTTTTCACTATCGATGACCCACGATAGAATAGTTATTTTTTTAGATTTATTAAATTCACTTTAAAGCTATTAAATCATTAGAAACCCCCAAAAATGAACCCGGGAATTCATTCGTAAGTACATGGGGCTAACAAACAATCAAGCTAAATGGGTACCAGGCCCCTTGGATCCAGGCAATGAGCAGGTGACAAAAAAGCGGGTCAATGGTGATTGGCCTTAGCGTAGTCCTACAGATCTCAGGTGTTTTTTTTCTCTTTTAAAAAGCAAAAATACATTCCTGTAGCAAAATGAGTGGCCAGCCTCCAAATCACAAAAAAAAACCCAAACCCCACAAAGAACCCTGGGGGCAGCCAAAAGAAAAGAAAGAAGGGAGGAGGTGGGTGCCACGAGATTGCCCCCCTCACTCCCCACATCGAAAAAAAATTTTTTCCACGGGCCCCCCAATGCAACCCAACCATACCATCAATCACATCCCCATAAACGCAAAAGATACAGAAACCAAAGAAACCCCCTTAAAAAAATTCCAAAAAAAAAATCAAATTTTAACATCAAACATTTTTTCGATGATGAAAAAACATCAGTAAATAATCACTTTTTAAGGGAGACAAACCTTTATGACCTTATATAGATTGACAGAATAAATAGGATCCATTGGCTTAATAACCTTGGCCACATGCCGCTGGTTGATAGCCAAGAAATCCAACAAAGAAAGAAAGAAAGAAAGATTGTGTTATTTTTAGTATAGACATTATAATTACTATAATGCTATAAACATTAGTAACAGCTAAATAAGATAACGTAAAAAAAAATGTACAAATCAAGGAAAAGGGTAAACGGGCGAGACAAGCAGCATTCGTAATTGGCTCATTGGTGACTTAGTACAAGTGTAGCCACATATGTGTAAAAACAATTAATAAAGTAAACTCCCATTGGGCATGGCATGTACATACATGCTATGCCCTGTGGCATCAGATTAATCACGTAAAATACAATATGTAAGGTATATAAATATAAAGTAAATTATATATTATAAAAAATGTGTCATGGAACAAAGTACAATAATAATAATAATAATAATAATAATAATAATAATAATAATAATAATAATAATAATAATAATAATAATAATAATAATAATAATAATAATAATAGCAATTTGTAATCAAAATTATGATGTTAATAATAATAATAGGAATGATGATGATGATGATTACCATCATAACCATTATTATAAAGATAATGACAATGATAACAATCATAAAATTCAGATGACTTCCTCTAAAAAAATAATAAATAAATTCTTTTAATGACAACTTGGAATAGTGTACTCCTTTTGTTACTTATATTTGGGAACAAGTATGCATTTCCATCTTATTATTATTATTGCTTGAAAAAGTCTCAAAAAATACTTGTCTCATTAACTCTTTGTACTTAATGCAGGAAGGGAAGTTACAAATCTTATATGAACTAATTATTTATGGGATATACCTATCATACCAATTTGGTTTAGTGTTACAGATAATTCCACGTTTCCTCTATTTCATGAGAATGAAAATATCCAACAACTTATACATTCTTTTAGTATCTTTATTAATGCATAACACCATATAGTTCTTGAATTCTCAAAAGCACTTTCACACACACACACTCTCTCTCATTCACTCACTCAATTCACTCACTTGCTTCCTCACTAACTGACACTCACACATGCACACACACACACACACACACACACACACACATGCACAATAGGTTAAAATGAAACAAAATCATATCTCAACAGCACTTAATAAACTCTTAAAGGCCAGTCATATTAATCCATTCTGTCCAAGGATCCCTTTACAGAACTGGATGCTTCCCTTGCTGTAAATGGATCCGAGATGAAAATCCCTCCGCAGCGCGAAAACGCTCTGTTGGTATTTCATCCCTGCCTAGAACTGAAATATATTGCCCAAACAAAAACTATAATATAATTACTGGTAAACTCATTACTTAGAATCTTAAAAAATTATTATATATCATGATAAAAACAAACTTAATTATTAGACACAAAGATATATTGCATCAAACAATGATGTCTCATTAAATGTTTATTGATAATTCGGATAAACATTCATTTAACTAATAAACATAAACATCAACCCACTTTGACATGTCAAAAGCATGGAGTTCTCTTCAGAAGTTATTTACACCTTGATGAATAGAGTAAGAATCAAAGAGCCATTATGGAACACTAGTCATAAGGATTATAAAAGCAGGAATGTGAAAAGAACATTAATGGATGAAATAAGCAATGAATACCGGAGCTACGCAAATCAACAAATACACATATTTCACAAATCCTCATCCTGTTATTTTTACCTCATAGGTAAAAATAACAGGAAATATAGGTAAAATCTTATTTTAGTAATGTTATGCAGCAGTAAGCTATATCATATTAGTATCTGAAGGGACACTGAATGTAGCGTGACCAATCCCTCTACGTAGCTGACCAGACTTCAGCGATCCTATCTGGGGAAAGAATAGACTAGTGTGACCTTCACTTTTAAGTTTATTTTAGAAGCAACCCCTTTTCCCCTTT
>NC_051398.1:12372186-12379627 GCF_015228065.2 Penaeus monodon | reverse complement strand
TATATATATATATATATATATATATATGCTGAGCCGCGGTGGCCGAATGGTTAGAGCGTCGGACTCAAGACTGTCACGACGGCAATCTGAGTTCGAAGGTTCGAGTCAGCGACCGCCGCGTTGTTTCCCTTAGGCAAGGAACTTCACCTCGATTGCCTGCCTAGCCACTGGGTGGCCAAGCCAGCTCATGTCAGTGCCGGGTAAATAGAGATGGTGACTCGATAAAAAAAAAACAAACACCGGGCGGAAGGCAATGGCAAACCACCGCTCTAAATTGCTAAGAAAAAATCATGGAAGTCCATGATTGTCAAGGCCGCGGTGGCCGAATGGTTAGAGCGTCGGACTCAAGACTGTCACGCCGGCAATCTGAAGTCGAGGGTTCGAGTCACCGACCGGCGCGTTGTTCCCTTGGGCAAGGAACTTCACCTTGATTGCCTACCTAGCCACTGGATGGCCAAGCCAGCCCAAGTCAAGTGCTGGTCCCAAGCCCGGATAAATAGAGAGAATAATTACCTAAAAAGGTACCACCGGCACTCTCCGTGGAAAGGAACTGGGGACCCTACCACGTACTCACTCCATGAGCATCACAACATGAAAACTACAATTAAGTATCATGCTGTGACCACGGCGGCTCAGACATGAACCTACCGTTAAAAGAAGAAGATATATATATATATATATATATATATATGTATGTATATACATGTGTGTGTGTGTGTGTGTGTGTGTGTGTGTGTGTGTGTGTGCGTGCGTGCGTACATGGTTTATTATCATATACAAATTAAACATTTACATGTTTTAATCATAATTTTTTTTCAAATGCACTTGCAATGCTGACAGTGGCTTTTTAGCATGAGCATTTCGTAATTTTCTGTTGGGGATCATGTGTCTATTTGGTAAATGCCACATACCGACGCCTTGCAGTACTAAGTAATTATGCACGATTTTAATCAAATCAGTATTTCTGTATGAAAATATGCTCATCTCAATCTCCACGCCTTTATCTCTTTTTAAGCATCATCTTAAAAGGACCTTCTGCTCTTATACACATAAAATATTCCTTTAAACAAAACTTGCAACGACTTCAATATTAGCAATATTAAGCATTGTGACATCGTTTTATCCATAAATATGAATAGAAGAAAGTTTTAAATTGGCCAATGGAAAATGTAGACGCTACAAAAGTAATGTTGAATTGAAGTTAGAAAAGTTAGAAAAGCGTGCCTGCACACTAACGAAGGTCGTGTATCTCTATCCATATTACCTGTAGGATGAGTGTAGTTAGGACAATGATTTTCAGCGTTTCTCCGGAGAACAGAACCCTGCCTGTACTCTTATCTCACGCTGTATATTCGTTTCCTTGTCTTGATTCCTTGGAAATATTATTCAGCATTTCAGTATTCTTTGTCTCACAATATATATTTTATTTCATTATCATGAGTCTTAGGAAATTTTATTCAGCATTCGTTTTTCTTGTCTTGCACTGTATAGTCTATTTCATTATCATGGCTCCTTTGGAAATTTTATTCAGCATTCGTTATTCAGTGTAACGAGACAGACACGCGTAAATGAATATTTATGGTAAGGAGTTCAGGCTTATTAAAGGACACATAACGCTGTTATGAAGAGGCTTCGACTGGTAAGAATTGGAGATCGTGTAGAATTATTGTTGGATAATTATTCTTTACAACTTAACTAGTTATTGCTAATAACCTGATATCAATTATCGATTCGTTTGAATTTGTGCTTAAGAAAAATCACAAAATAAACAATTTGGCGTTGACGAGCTTAAACTTAATTTGTTTATAAAAAAATAATAAATGCTGAGAAACTTATGATTACTTTTGTTGATAAGGAAACCCTGATTAAATTATCATCAGAAACCATGTCATGAAATATATTTACATTTATCCGTCATTTACATGAAATGGTCTTTTCGGCCACCTTTACTTAAATAGGCCACATATAATTAACTAAGGCTAGATATTTAATCAAGTGTGCTTCACTTACTTTTGAACACGTACATTTGCTATGTTATTCTGTAATGATGGAATTTGGTAAGATATCCTTTCTACTGTCAAGGACGTCACCGAGATATATTCAGTGGCGGGTGGGGGTGGGAGTGGCATAGTGACTCATGACTTGACAAGTAGTAAAATATCTTCATTTATAATTTTTCGTTGCTGGTAACCTTACTGTAGCCGTAGTTGTATCTCTTTTACTATTACAATTAAAGTATCATAAATAACTTTGTTATAAATGTATTACCATTATCAGAGTTATAGCAGTAAATAGTTATTATTATCAATGCTACAGTATCATTATAATAGTTTTCTAAATTTTATTTTTCTTATTATAACTATCAATATCATTTCTATTGCTGTTGCTACTCATTACTGTTATCACCGATAAACTCAAGACCTTGAGAAAAATGTATTTAAGGTGGGCGTAGGAGAGAAAATGTAATTTTTCTCATTTAAACCATGAAAATATTTTGATAAAGTTATGGTTCACATATTTTGATAAATATAGTAAAGTTAATGTTTACAAACATGGCTTCTTATATATATATATCTTTGCTACTGAACTGGCCTTGAATAAATTATTTTTTTAGCTACTGTTTCAAATTACTTTTTCAAAGAAAAACTATTGTACAAAATCTCTTCTGTTAAAATGAGGTGTATTTTTAGTGATCATCAAGAAAAGAGAAATCAGCCTTTCAGAGGAAACAGTAAACAGTATTGTTTTCTCTCCTGTCATACGAGTCTTGTAATAGGCTCCGGGAAAGAAAGCGTGAATGAAGCTTGCGATCAATGTACATGGCGTCTGATTATAGTTTCACATAACCGGAAGGAAATATCGACCAGTAACTACTGAAATGTTCTATATGACGATACGGTACTATCGTCTTCCAATCAGACTTTTTTTTTCTTTTTTAATTTTCCTTTATACAAACCCAAATCGACCTTCATGCCCATTTCTATACTGTCACTTCGTTTTTAAAATTACGCTCAAGAGAACATGGACCTTCTTCCCTGATTCGGACGCGAAATACCACCTTCCAGACGATATTTGGCAGCGTCGCATTGCTTCCGGTCCTTACCAGTAATGAGGCTAGGAGGCCACACCGCGCACAGACTCCCCTGCTTGATATGGTACATCCGGATAGACTGTGAGAACCACTCAGTCTGAGCAGTCAGGTACAAGTATGACGGCCGCTGAATAAGATCTACTCCTCAGCGATCTGGCTGTCAGGTTAAGCCATTGCTCATTTTCTGTACTGTTTGTGTGCAGTACAGAAATGATTATTTTTTTTTTCTCGAAAAATCAACCTCAAACTTTCATTGCTTAAGTCACTGCATAAGTACGTTGTATTCAAGTACCCTCTATTGCCTCTATTGCACTTATCTATTGATACAAAACTTTCTACTAAACTATTTTTTCTTATCACAGGCATAAGCGCATACATACACACACACACACACACACACACACACACACACACACACACACACACACACACACACACACACACACACACACACACACACACACACACACACACACACACACACACACACGCACACACACACACACGCAAACACACACACACACACACACACACACACACACACACACACACACACACATATATATATATATATATATATATATATATATATATATATATATGTATATATATAATATATATATTATATATATATATATATATATATATATATATATATATATATATATATGTATATATGCATGTAATACATCTTGATTTCAACCAATTAGCTTCATTTTCTGGAGAGAGAAAAGGAAAATGTGGCGTATTACGGCGATTTGTTCGGAATTATGTGATGTATTTATTGTTTTGCAGCTTTGGAGTTTGTAATTTTAGTGCCGGTGTAGCAGTAGATCCCATGGTTTATGTAACATAATCATCCAAAAGCTGAAAATACATATACAATAATAGAAATGCACTGTTACCAAGTAGCTACCAAATGAACTGTGAATTCCAATTGTTGTTATGCTTTTGCGAACAGTGATATGACGATTTGAGCACATATGTGACAGTAATGGTAACTGTACCCTTAAATGTCAGTGCTTACAAGGAAGGGATCCTGTGATGTCGCTATACATGCATACACATGTATCGGGGCGAGTAAAAAACATTGCGATGAATATTTGCATACATGTTAAATTTACGTCGTTGGGACATTCGAACCTGCGAACATATTTCGACACACTGTTGTGCAGGATTGTCAGTGCTGGCTTTAAAAAAGCCAATCTGAAGACTTATCTTTACATTTTCTTAATTTGAGTTTACCTCATTTTGGGGCTGCTCACACACGCACGCACATATGCATTATATATATATATATATATATATATATATATATATATATATATATATATATATATATATATATATATATATATATATATATTTTTTTTTTTTTTTTTTTTTTTTTTTTTTTTTTTTTTTTTCAAGCAAGCAAGCGCACACGCAGACGCATGCGCACACGCACAAAAAAATGCTAGCACACACCCCCATATGCATTATAAATATATGTATATATATAATGCATATGATGTAAATTATATACATATAATTTAATATGTTTATGTGTATTATCAATTAGTCCTAGAAACAAGTGTGAAAAGTGAGCATTTAGTACAGATACTACTACTACTAGCAATAATAACAACAACAACAGCGATTTAAGAATAATGATAATAATGATAAAAAATAATGAATATAACATTTGGTTAATTTTTTTCCATATGTCATTATTACATGGAGTACAAACAAGAACCGGAGAAAACGTAAGCTTCATTTAATACTCTCTCTATTTCAACAGTAGATGATAGCAGTATTAACCTTTTTTTTTAGCATAATCCAAAAAGGTTAAAATTATCAATTTGCTGTAATAATCCCTCTTCCAATTCTATATAGGAGTTGGCAACCTATAGGGGGCTTGTCGAGGGCAAAATATTGCAAATTCTGCAAAAATCTTAACCCAGAATTTTTTTTTTATTGATGCCATGGTCCATGGGCTGCTCCGGCATAAGGCATCATTTCTAGCTTTGAAGCTTTTCACACTAGTTACTTAGGCCGCGGTCACACTACTCCTTGGCATAGAGGGGCCCCGAGATATGGGGTGATTTTGCCCCGCCTCATAACTAGAGATGGGGAAAAGACCGCCGTGTCTGTCTTTGCCCTTCAATACCCGGTGATCAAAACAAAAACTATGAAATAAAAATAACCAATCACTTAATTACTGAAATGGTGTTTTGATATGCAGTTATACATGCTTTATCTAATTAGTCTTGCACTTGTGACTACGAATAGTTATCATAGCATTTATGATCTAATTTTAACATTATGGAACTCAATAAGCGAACATACGAAATCATTTCCGGTTGACAATAATAATTATTAGCTTGTGAAATTACTAGATCGTCATGAAAATTCACGAATAACGTATATTTCAGAAAGGTATTAGTTTCACATATATTGCTATCTCTAACAATACCGATATTGTAAAAGGAAGATGAATATAACTATTAAAAAAGAAACTCATGAAACGGTTTTACGCCGATGACACAGCCATAAACTTTTCCGTAGATTATTTTTTTCTTTTGCAGCACAGGGCAGTAAAAGACACAAATTGTATAGGAGTTTTCATTCTGCCTGTGTGTTGGTGTCATGATAAAGATAATCTCATATGTGTGATAATCAAAATAAAATAGTACAGTAAAGTGTAGTTACTCATGATTAACGAATATACATAAAAAAATGTTGCCATTTAGATTTTAATACGTAAAATTAACATTACTAACAGGTACGTATTATCAGACAGTTTTAAATCACGTAAAAGAAAGAAAGAAAGAAAAGGCATTTATTTCTTGGTCCACATGATGATAGCTGAAATAAAAACTGGCACTCGAAGGGTTTTGAGTTTGACAAGCCTGGTTCACAATAATCATCTTCTGGTAGGTGCATTGCGTGACGAAATCGTTTACCTTGAGTGTTATAAACCTAGGCAAAACACGTTTTGCGAAAGGTTAATGCAGGGCATATGCACTCAGTGGGAGTATCCTTTCACTGCTATATTATCTCTGTATTTGGGAATATTTAATTTCGTCACTAAACCCAAAACGTCACACAGGTTTGAAAGCCTCTCATTCTATAAAATATAATTATTGGTAATAATGCCGAAGTCAGCACCTATACTGGCAAACGTGGAAAACTCATAAAAATTCTCTACATACAATTAATATGTTATATCATATACACAAAACGACCATTTATGCAGTGGCGTCAACTTTCCCGAGACGTGGGAGACAGAGGGATAGAGGAAATGAAAGAATATATCGAATGATGAACATATACAACGAGATCTAGGGAGAGAAAGAGGAGGAAGTTTTTGTTTTTTTAATCATTGGCTTTCCTAATTATTCAAATTCGTATACCATTTTAAAAGGACGGTACAAACAGTGCACTACTGTAAAGTACATTTCAAATAACTTATAATCTGCTCTCAATCAAGTTATTAGTTAGTTTTCACTTTTTACTTCTTGTAATTTACTTATAGTGTTTAGTTGTTTTGAAAAGCTCTGTGAACTACCCTTTAGTTCATATATATTCTATATAACATCAAGATATTTGCAATATGTATGAGGTCATTCAGTTGGTCTCAGTAAGAGATCCCATATAGTCTGTGCATAATATATAGTTTGAAATATACAATGTAATATTTTCATTAACAATTAATGGGACATGGTAAATTATCAAAATGTCTAGGAAGTATGCAGTTACAAATAGGTTAAGAACCTCTGCTTTACAGCCTACTGTCAATTCATGCTTTGTTGCCGACTCTTGGGCATACCTGTATCGCGCTTCCGTCGTGCCTCGTCGTTCGTGAATTGTGCCCAGCTGTACCCTTTCACAAAAAGTAGCAATTTCCCCGCTACCACCACCGTAAACGAGTTGTTATTAGTGGTGATGATATGAGCCTGTATCTTAGTTCTTAATGGCGGGAAAAGCAGATTTTTTGTCTCTTTAATTTATTAGGTAGTAAATGGTAACAAAAGAAATGGTAATGGCTAAGCAGGAATGGTAGCAGAAGTGGTGATAGTAAAAAGTACCAAAGCATACTCAGCCGTGAACGAATTACCCTTTGAGAAGCAAAAAGGGAGTAAAAGTCTTATTAGAGAATGTTCAATGTTTCCAGCATGGCTGTCTAACAAAGGTTTGTTGAAAAAGATGTAGGATACACAAAGGAAACTTTGTGCATACAGAGGTTGAACTGTATGCAATAATGTGTGTAATATCATACAAAAGATGATTGTGCAAAGACAATAGTGGAAGTAACATTCTCATGAGAATATTGTCAGGTTACAATACCATCTCATCCCAACTTGAAAT
>NC_051398.1:12357186-12367186 GCF_015228065.2 Penaeus monodon | reverse complement strand
CTGGATAATTACACCCATTTTTTTAAGACTATAATTCTTAATACTTCAAATAAATACTTAGCAGACCAATCAGTCAGACTCTCAATTAAATACTTAAAACTACATTATATGATATACAGAAAAAAAAGTTGTATTATAAACAAAAACCACCTTACACCATGTTTAGCAAACTGACCTCAAGATCAATAACAAGCATAAAAATATACATTAGAAACCTTAAAGTTTTCTATAAAAACAATAAGTGAAGATCTATGACAGTTTCCTTGGTAATTACTTTTAAAAAATAACATATAACGAATAAAAAATAATAAAAAATAAATCTAAGGTCCCTTGCATTTAATACTAGATTAAATTCCTTTCCTAAAGACTCTCCCTTCTAATCTGGCTAATGAGTCTTGAAATACTACTAATACTTATCATGTGTTATTTTATCATTACGTGACTACATCTGATAAATGATCCTGGATGTTACCGTGCATTTATTTGTATTTGTTCTGACTGATTTCATTCATGACGTTCTCTGTCAACAAGAAATACTGAAGGGACACTATTTGAAACTACAGACCGAATGAAAATGCTTTTGTGAATGTTATGCATTTACTGTTTAATCTCATTTATCATCGCCAATACATGCCACGAACATTTTCACCAGTACAATTTAAACCCATTATGCCGTTTCCACTCGAACATGCGACAACCGGGGAAACTAAAACTTCAGATAACAACCAACTGGTTTCCGAGATACACAACATGAACCTAGGCTTTCCGTTATTTGAGAATACACACACGCACCTTCACTTATTAGTACTCTTTGCAGACGGTTATTCCCGCGTTTGCCTTATCTCTACCAAGTCTAACTTCATCCGCTAAGGCGCGTCACGAAAACGTATTCTGTTAAATTACGTTTTGCGCTCCGTGTTGTTAGGAGTGAAAATCCCCAGAGACCTTTTGTTTAAAGTGAAAGAAGCATTGTCAATCTTTACATCCAGCAGTCTTGATATATTAATATTTGTAAAATTATATTTCGATTGTGTAATAGAAAATCTGTTTTCCCAGATTTTTTGTTCAGTTATTGATTTATGGGTACACACGCGCGAAACGATATTGTCAAACTACGTATTATAGATACGTGTATCTATTGTGTTGTTGTTGCGTTGTGTGAGTATGTGTGTGGTATGTGTGATGTGATGTGATGTGATGTAATGTATGTGTGTGTGTGTGTGTGTGTGTGTGTGTGTGTGTTGTGTGGTGTGGGTGTGTGTGAAAATGTATTGCGTGTTGTAAGGCCTGCGTGGCGATATATATATATAAGTATATATATATATATATATATTATATATAATATAGTTTGGTTGTGTGTGTGTGTGTGTGTGTGTGTGTGTGTGTGTGGTGTGTGTGTGTGTTTGTCTGTGTTTGTGGTGTGTGTGGTGTGAACATGCGTGTGGCGGGGTGTAGTCATGCGTGCGATTATGTTGTGTGTGTTTGTGGTGTGGGGGGTGGGTGGGTGTGTGTGTTGTGGATGTTGTGTGTGTGTGTGGTGTGTGTGCGTGTGTGTTGTGTGTGTGTTTGTTTTGATATGATGTGTTGTGGTTGTGACGCAAGAAACGATATTGTCAAACTACGTATTAGAGATACTGTGTGTGTAGTGTGTAGCTGCGTGTGTGCGTGTGTGTGTGGGTGGTTGTGTGTTAATGTGCGTGTGAGCGTGCTGTTCCGGTGCGTGCGTGGCGTGCGTGTGGTGGTGAAAATGTATGTCGCGCGCGCACACCTACACACACACACACACACACACACACACACACCATACACACACACCACACAACACACACACACTCACGTGCACCCAGCACGCACGCCGCACTGCACGACACCTCGCGCTCGGCACACACACCACACACCACACACACACCACACACACACACACACACACACACACACACACGCACACACGACACCACACCACACCACAACACACACACACACACACCCACCACACACACTAAAATATTCTGGTTGGGATTGGTGCGGGTGTTTGTGAACCGTTTACTGCCAAAGGAACGGGTTGTTGGTAACAGGTACATAACAACTTCAATCAAAGATGCGTACCGTGTTTGTTTGATTGTTCTATTTCGAAGTACTTCAATCATATATATACTATAGATAGATAGCTAAACAGAACAGAGAATTATATAGATAGATATAGGCATATGCATATTATCAGGTATATAGCTAAGAAATTGTAGTTGTCGGTACCAGCACGCACTGGGGGGCAAATTATTTATGTTAGCCAGTACTGTGTGTTTTTTTATTATTATTCAATTAAATATCTGATGAACATGGAATGACTGTCCTGTCTTGCAGACAGACAGCACGGAAAAGACGGGTGTCAACATGACCGACGGTGAGCCCTTCATGCAGCCTTAGCTTTGCTCCGGCCAAGCAAGCTGCCCTTCTGTCGGAGTTCCTCGCTTGAGTCTATTACCCCTACCTCTGTCACAGATGCCCGCTGCTCGCACCCCTTTCTTTTTAAGCCCATTGATCCAATCCCAGTGCTTTCTGGCCGGCCTACATCTCGCACCTAGAACAAGTTCTTGGCGAATCGCGAACTCACTCCCATTACGCTACATTACAGGTGATGAGCGACACCCAGCGGGTGAGACCAAAAACTGGCCTCGAGAGAACTCCGCCACATATAATTGGCATTCCGTCCTCGACATTGTGGTTGCCAATCAGATATGGAAACAGAGACAGACAGACTGTGGCCCTTGCTTATAACCAAGTAACCCAAAAAGATCTGATGAGACGGGTTTCTCGCACCCACCATCCCTTAGTGCAACAACCCCCAAAACTTGGACCCCCTTTTCATTTACCAGCCCTAAGACATGTGGTGTGGAAAGATTATTATAACTGTATCGAGTACATCTATTTCGAATTTCATTGGGATAATTGGGTATTGTAAACTGACATATTCTCATGAGAATGTTCCTTCCCTATTGTCTTTGGCACAATCTCTTTTGTTGATTAGTTACACACATTATTGCATACAGTTCAACCTCTGTATGCCCAAAGTTTCCTTTGGGTATCCTACATCTTTTTCAACAAACCTTTGTTAACGCCATGCGGAAACATTGACATTCTCTATAACGACTTTACCTCCCTTTTTGCTTCTCAAAGGGTAATTCGTTCACGGCTGAGTATGCTTGGTACTTTTTACATCACCGACTTCTGCTACCATTCCTGCTTAGCCATTACCATTTCGTTTGTTACCACTTTACTACCTAATAAATTCAAGAGAACAACAAATCTGCTTTTGCCCGCCATTAAGAACTAAAGATACAGGCTCATATCAATCCCACTAATAACACTCGTTTACGGTGGTGGTACGGGAAATGCACTTTTGTGAAAGGGTACAGCTGGGCACATTCACGGAACGCGAGGCACGACGGAATCGCGATACAGGTTGCCAAGAGTCGCAACAAACATGGAATGGACATGTAGGGGGGGCTTAAAGCATGGGGGGAGGTTCTTAGCCTATTGTGGTAACTGCATACTTCCTAGACATCTTGATAATTTACCATGTCCCATTACATTGTTAATGACAAATATTACATTGTATATTTCAACATATATTATGCACAGTACTATATGGATCTCTTACGGAGACCAACTGAATGACCTCATACACAATATTGTCACCATATCTTGAATGTTATAAGCAATATATATGAACTAAATGGGAGTTCACAGAGCTTTTCAAACAACTAAACACTATAAGTAAATTGTACAATAAGTAAAAAGTGAAACTAACTAAGAACGTGATTGAGAGCAGATGTATAAGTGATTTGAAATGTACTTACAGTAGTGCCTGTTTGTAACCGTCCTTTTAAAATGTGTATACATTTGAATAATTAGAAGCCAATGATTAAAAAAACAAAAACTCCCCCTCTTTCTCTCCCTAGAATCTCGTTTATATTTCTCTTCGATATATTCTTTCCTTTCCCGCTATCCCCTGTCCTCCCATCCTCGGGAAGTTGACGCAAACTCAAATGGTCGTTTGTGTATATGATATACATATTATTTAATGTAAGAATTTTTATGAATTTTGTCCACTTTGCCATTAAGGTGCTGACTTCGGCATATTACGCTAATAATTATATTGTTATAGAATAGAGGCTTCAAACCTGTGTGACGTTTTGGGTTTTTAGTGACGAAATTAAATATTCCCCAAAATACAGAGATAAATAGCCTGAACAGGATACTCCCACTGCTTGCAGATCCCGGCTTACCTTCCAAACGTGTTTTTGCCTAGGCTTTATAAACACTCGGTAAAACGATTTCGTCACGCTGCACTCCAGAGAGGATATTGGGCACCAGGGCTTGTCAAACTCAAAACCCTTCGAGTGCAGTTTTTATTTCAGCCTATCACATGTGGACCAAGAATAAATGCCTTTTCTTTCTGTTCTTTCTTTTACGTGATTTAAAACTGTCCTGAGAAGACGTACCTGTTAGGAATGTTTACTTACGTATTAAATCTAAATGGCAACATTTTTTTTATGTATATTCGTTAAATGAGTAACGACCCTTTACTGTACTTTTTATTTTGTTATCACACTATGAATTATCTTTTATCATGACAGCCCAACACACAGGCATAATGAAACGTCCTATACAATTTTTTCCTTTTACTGCCCTGTGTGCAAAAGAAAAAAATAATCTACGGACACGTTTACATGCTGTGTCATCGGCGTAAACCGTTTTCATAGTTTCTTTTTAATAGTTTATTCCATCTTCCTTTTACAATATCGGGATTGTTAAGAGTAGCAATATATGGGGAACTAATACCTTTCGTGAAATATACGTTATTCGTGGATTTTTCATGACGATCTAGTAATTTCACAGCTAATAATTATTATGTAACGGAAAGTGATTTCGTAGTTTCGCTTATTGAGTGTCCATAATGTTAAAATAGATCATAAAGCTATATAACTATTCGTATCACAGTCAAGACTAATAGATAAAGCCTGTGTTAACTGCGATATCACAACCCCATTTCAGTAATTAATTGATTCGTTATTTTTATTTCATCAAATATTTTTGTTTTGATCACCGGGTATTTAAGGGCAAAGACAGACACGGCGGTCTTTTCCCCAGCTCTAGTTATGATCGGGCAAAATCACCCCATATCTCGGTCCCGCTCTATGCCAAAGGAGTATTGTGACCGGGCCTAAGTAACTAGTTTAAAAGTCTTCAAGCTAGAAATGATGTCCTTAGGCCGTAGCAGCCCATGGACCAGGCTCTATAAAAACAAATTCTGGGTTAAAGCTGTTTTTGCATAATTTGCCATATTTTGCCCTCGACACCCCCTATAGGTTGCCACTCCTATATATAATTGAAGAGGATTATGACAGCAAATTGATAATTTTAACCTTTTTATTAGGCTAAAAAAAGGTTAATACTGCATCATCGACTGTTTGAATAGAGAGAGTATTAAATGCAGCTTACACGTTTTCTCCGGTTCTTGTGTGTACTCCATGTTAATAATGACATATGAAAAAAATTAACCAAATGTTTATATTCATATTTTTTATCATTATTATCCAGTATTCTAAATCGCGTGTTGTTTGTTGTTATTAGTGCTATAGTAGTAGTATCTGTACTAAATGCTCCCTTTTCACACTTGTTTCTAGACTAACTTGATAATACACAAAACATTTAAATGTATTGTATATAATTTTACCTCAAGGCATTATATATATACATATCTTTATACTGCATATGGTGGTGTGGTGCTAGCATTTTTTCTGTCGTGTGCGCCTGCGTCTGCGTGTGCGTTTGCTTGCTTGAAAAAAAAAAAAAAAAAAAAAAAAAAAGAAACAAAAAAAAAATATTATTATAATATATACTATATATATTATTTATATATTATATATATATATTATATATATTATTTATAATTTATATATATATTATTATAATTATATATAATGCATATGTTTTGCGTGCGTGTGTGAGCAGCCCCAAAATGAGGTAAAACCTCAAATTAAGAAAAATGTAAAAGATTAAGTCCTTCAGATTTGGCTTTTTTTTTTTTTAAAGCCAGCCACTGACAATCCTGGCACAACAGTGGGGTGTCCCCCGAAATATGTTTTTTCGCAGGTTTCGAATGTCCCCAACGACGTAAAATTTTTAACATGTATGCCAAAAAATTTCATCGCAATGTTTTTTTTTTACTCCCCGCCCCGATACATGTGTAATGCATGTATAGCGACATCACAGGATCCCTTCCTTGTAAGCACTGAACATTTAAGGTAACAGTTTACCATTTACTGTCACATATGTGCTCAAATCGTCCCATATCACTGTTCGCAAAAAGCATAACAAACAATTTGGAATTCAAAGTTCATTTTGGTAGCTACTTGGTAAACAGTGCATTTTCTATTATTGTATATGTATTTTTCAGCTTTTTTGGATGATTTATGTTACATAAACCCATGGGATCCTACTGCTACACCGGCACTAAAATTTACAAACTCCCAAAGCTGCAAAACAATAATACATCACATAATTCCGAAACAAATCGCCGTAATTACGCCACACATTTTCCTTTTTCCTCTCCTCAGAAAATGAAGCTAATTGGTTTTTAAAATCAAGATGTATTACATGCATAATATACATATATTATATAATATATAATTATATATATAATATATATATTAATATATATTAATATATATTTATTATATATATACTATATACTATTATAATATATTATATATTATAATATATATATTATATATATATATTATTTGTTGTTGGTGGGGTGGTTGGTTGTGGTGGTGTGTGGGTGGGTGTGGGGTGTGTGGTTGTGGTGTGTGGGGGTGTGGTGGTGGTGTGGGGGGGGGGTGTGTGTGTGTGCGTGGTGTGGGGGGGGTGTGTTGGGGTGGGTGTGTGTGTGTGGGGGGGGGGGGGGGGGGGGGTGGTGGGGTGGGGGGTGGGGGGTTGGGGGTGGGGGGTGGTTGTGTGGGGGTGTTGTGTGGTGGGGGGGTGGGTGGTGGGGTGGTTGGTTGGGTGTAAATGAGCCGTTATGCCCTGTGATAAGAAAAAATTTAAGTTTTTTTTTAGTAGAAAAAGTTTTGTTTTGTATCATAGATATAAGTGCATAGAGGGCAAATAGAGGGGTACTTGAATACAACCGTACTTTTTTATGCAGTGGACTTAAGCAATGAAAGTTTTTGAGGTTTGATTTTTTTTTCGAGAAAAAAAAAAAAATAATCATTTTTCTGTACTGGCACACAAACAGTAAAGAAAATGAGCAATGGCCTTTTAAACCCTGACAGCCCAGAATCGCTGAGGAGTAAGATCTTATTTCAGCGGCGCCCGTCATACTTGTAACCTGACTGCTCAGACTGAGTGGGTTTTTTCACAGTCCCTATCCGGATGTACCATATCAAGCAGGGGAGTCCTGTGGCGCGCGTGTGGGCCCTCCTAGCCCTCATTAACTGGTAAGGAACCGGAAGCAATGCGACGCTGCCAAATATCGTCCCCTGGGAAGGTGGTTATTTTTCGCGTCCGAATCAGGGAAAGAAAGGTCCCAATGTTTTTTCTCTTGAGCGTAAAAATTTTTTTAAAAACGAAGTGACAGTATAGAAAATGGGCCATGAAGGTCCGATTTTGGGTTTTTGTAATAAAGGAAAATTTAAAAAAAAAAAAAAGTCCCTGATTGGAAAGACGAAATAGTAAACCGTTATCGTCAATATATAAACATTTTCAGTAGTTTACTGGGTCGATATTTCCTTTCCGGTTTTTTATGTGAAACTATAATCAGACGCCCATGTACAATTTGAATCCGCAAGCTTTCATTCCACCGCTTTTCCCTTTCCCGGAGCCCTAATTACAAGACTCGTATGACAGGAGAGAAAACAATACTGTTTTTTACTGTTTCCCTCTGAAAGGCTGGATTTTGATTTTTTTTTCTTTGAATGAATCACTAAAAATACCACCTCATTTTTTTTTAACAGAAGAGGATTTTTTTTGTACAATAGTTTTTTTTTTTTTTCTTTGAAAAAGTTAATTTTTTTGAAAACAGTAGCTAAAAAAAATAATTTTATTCAAGGCCAGTTCAGTAGCAAAGATATATATATATAAGAAGCCATGTTTTTTGGTAAACATTAACTTTACTATATTTTAATCAAAATATGTGAACCATAACTTTATCAAAATATTTTCATGGTTTAAAATGAGAAAAAAATTACATTTCTCTCCTACGCCCACCCTTAAATACATTTTTTCTCAAGGTCTTGAGTTTTATCGGTGATAACAGTAATGAGTGAGCAACAGCAATAGAAATGATATTGATAGTTATAATAAGAAAAAATAAAATTTAGAAAACTATTATAATGATACTGTAGCATTGATAATAATAACTATTTACTGCTATAACTCTGATAATGGTAATACATTTATAACAAAGTTATTTATGATACTTTTAATTGTAATAGTAAAAGAGATAACAACTACGGCTACAGTAAGGGTTACCAGCAACGAAAAATTATAAATGAAGATATTTTACTACTTGTCAAGTCATGAGTCACTATGCCCACTCCCACCCCCACCCGCCACTGAATATATCTCGGTGACGTCCTTGACAGTAGAAAAAGGATATCTTACCAAAATTCCATCATTACAGAATAACATAGCAAATGTACGTGTTCAAAAGTAAGTGAAGCACACTTGATTAAATATCTAGCCTTAGTTTTAATTATATGTGGCCTATTTAAGTAAAGGTGGCCGAAAAAGACCATTTTCATGTAAATGACGGATAAATGTAAATATATTTCATGACATGGTTTCTGATGATAATTTTAATCAGGGTTTCCTTATCAACAAAAGTAATCATAAGTTTTCTCAGCATTTTTATTTATTTTTTTTTTATAAACAAATTAAGTTTAAGCTCGTCAACGCCAAATTGTTTATTTTTTGTGATTTTTTTCTTAAGCACAAATTTCAAACGAAATCGATAATTGAATATCAGGTTATTAGCAATAACTAGTTAAGTTGTGAAAGAATAATTATCCAACAATAATTCTACACGATCTCCAATTCTTACCAGTCGAAGCCTCTTCATAACAGCGTTATTGTGTCCCTTTAATAAGCCTGAACTCCTTACCATAAATATTCATTTTACGCGTGTCTGTCTCGTTTACACTGAATAACGAATGCTGAATAAAATTTCCAAAGGAGCCATGATAATGAAATAGACTATACAGTGCAAGACAAGAAAAAACGAATGCTGAATAAAATTTCCTAAGACTCATGATAATGAAATAAAAATATAATATTGTGAGACAAAGAATACTGAAATGCCTGAATAATATTTCCAAGGAATCAAGACAAGGAAACGAATATACAGCGTGAGATAAGAGTACAGGCAGGGTTCTGTTCTCCGGAGAAAACGCTGAAAATCATTGTCCTAACTACACTCATCCTACAGGTAATATGGATAGAGATACACGACCTTCGTTTAGTGTGCAGGCACGCTTTTCTAACTTTTTCTAACTTCAATTCAACATTACTTTTGTAGCGTCCCCTACATTTTCCATTGGCCAATTTTTAAAACTTTCTTCTATTCATATTTATGGATAAAAACGATGTTCACAATGCTTAATATTGCTAATATTGAAGTCGTTTGCAAGTTTTGGTTTAAGGAATATTTTTTATGTGTAAAAGCAGAAGGTCCTTTTTTAAGATGATGCTTAAAAAAGAGATAAAGGCGTGGAGATTGAGATGAGCATATTTTTTAAATACAGAAATACTTGATTTGATTAAAATCGTGAAATAATTTACTTAGTACTGCAAGGCGTCGGTATGTGGCATTTACCAAATAGACACATGATCCCCAACAGAAAATTACGAAATGCTCAAAGCTAAAAAAGCCACTGTCAGCATTGCAAGTGCATTTGAAAAAAAATTATGATTTAAAACATGTAAATGTTTTTTAATT
>NC_051398.1:12329686-12352186 GCF_015228065.2 Penaeus monodon | reverse complement strand
AATAACTGTTTTACTTACACGATTTTTTTTTGGGATTTTTTTTTTTTTTAAAATAAAGTAAAGAAAGTTTTAAACCCTGACTTTCATTTTTTTTTTTTTTGATATTGTTAAATATTTTGGTAAAGGGAAATGGATTTTTTTTTTTTGTCCTTTCAAAAGGGTCCCTCGGGTAATTTAATAACAAATTGAGAAAAAAAAAAATCGCTTGGGGAGAAATTTCTTTCAGCATGGCATCCCGTGGTTTTTTTTAATACGTTAAAAACGTGCCCTTCCCTAGACGATTCCTAAAAAGGTTAATACTTTTCTGGAAATATATTGGTTGGAAACATAAAAGGAAAATGCGAATGACAAACGGAAACTTTTCTTTTTTAGGGTTAAAATATTTTTTTACTTCCTTTCCCCAAAAAATGAAAATTTTTTAACCAGATTTTCCCCCCGAAAAAATGATGTGAGAAATTAGTTTTTTTATTTTTTTTTTTATCCCACAACGTGGGGGCCCGAAACTAATACTTTCCCTTTCCATGAAAAATAAAGGGGTTTTTTACAGGCTTAAGAAAAAAATTTTTTTTGCTGGAATTCGTAAAATAATTTGCCTGATCAATGGATTTTAAGATTTTACGATTTTTTTTTTTTTTCATGTTTCAGTTAACATAGAGCAAAATATCTCTGAGGAAAATTTCAAAAACAGTCCCTCAGCAAAATTTATTTAAAAAAAAACGTTAGTGTGGAGGGCCCCCCACAGGCGTAATGCGCCCATGCGCCCTCCTGCGATTTCCCCCGGTCACGTGAACCCCCAGAGCTTTTTTTGTGGGGGCGCATTTTTTTTCCTTAAAGGGAAAATATGAATTCCCGTAAATTTTTAATGTTGAATTTTTTTTTTTTAAAATATCTACTGTGTTTTTTTTGTGAATCCGCGGAATGGGTTTTTAAAAAGGCAAACGCAAAAAATGAAATTTTCAAAAAGTTGTAAAACTGCAATCAAGTAAAAAATCGAGTGTAAACGCCTCTAAATTTTTACGTAAGAAAAAAGACCTTTTTAAAAAACCGGTTGTGATGTAGGCCCTAGGAAAAGGTTGGCAAATTTGGGCCGTCCCAGCCTCGCATGTGTTTTTTGGAAAAACCCGTTTCCCTTACCCGGGGGGAAGTGGGCCGGGGAAAAATCAGGGATTCCGGAAAAATGGGTAAGGAAATGGGGTTTTTGTACTCCCCCGTTGCTTGTGTGGTATTTTTTTTTCCCTCCTTTTGGGGGCCCAGCCAATTTTTTTTTTTTTGTTCTAGAGTTTTTTTTTTTAATTCGCCCCCTAGAAGGGAACAGGGACCCCATTTTTAGTGGCAGCGTCTCCCATTTGTTTTACCCACCAAAGCCACACTCGGTCCCGTGGTCGTTTGTTTCCCTCCAGAAGGCTCGCCTTCTTCGCCGATTTGGGCCCTGTTTTTTTAATGAACTTAGTTTTCCCCCTCTGGGTCCTGTTATTATTGTCTGGATATGGGGGCCCTTTTTTTCAGGTGCAGGTTGGCCCCCATAACAAAGGCCCGGTGGAAAAATTCAAGAGAGAAGTTTTTTTTGCAACAAGTAGTGACTTCAGGAGCTGGATTGTTTGAACACGCTAATACCGCCCCGCCTTTTTTCTTTTTTCATTTTTTTTCGGTTTTTTTTAAAGCGAGTTGTTTGCGGGTTACATGTCCTTAGTTTTTTGCAACTACATATTGTTTAGTGAATTTTGTCATTTCGTTTTCCGTTTTCATATTCTACTTTTTAGATTGCTAAATATATTTTTCATAGATGAAAAACTCAAGACAGTGAATTGATGAAAATAAATATTACTTTGATGATTTAATAAAGATAAAGAACAAACTATAGAGTTTGATGCGCACACCAGAAATATGTTTAGGGAATATAAATCTTTAGAAGGCGTACCCATGTGTCCTTTTATGCTGCTACTTTTCGGAATCATATAGCTTTATTCATTCCAAATTTTAATAGGTATGCTGTGATCTGTGATGGAAAATCTACAGCTAGAATTGCATGTTAGTAATGGCATTGTGCAAATAAATTTCATCCTCTGCGGGTTTCATATTGCAGCAAAAGCTAGGAAACATACACTGGTTATATTCTGGCAAATTAAAGCTTCTACTGGATTTGTTTTTAACTGTAAAATTGTCAGGAAGCTCTTAAAGTATGGTTATTTGTTTTTGGTGAATGTCAATAGCAGACATAGTTTTCCGGCAAACACTTGTAAATTTGAAGAAGAAAAAAATCGTACCGTAGACATGTTGTCTTTGTTCAAAGTGTTCTGGTAAAGGCCAAAGAGCCTTGAGCTCTTAGATTCTTTTCAAGATAGAGATTGGGCTGGTTCCCTATTTGATGAGAAATGGTCAGGTAGGTTTACAAGTTCTTTTGTTATATATTAATTTAAGAAAAGGAAAAATTTAACTTTATGATACATGGAATATTTTGTGAAGGCAGAGTAATGTCAGAAATGAAGAAAGTAGGTTATAAAAAATATTGTGTTGAGAGAAAGCCCATGGCACATTTGGGGGTTTTGGGGCAGAGCCTCCAGCTAAGGAAATACAATATTCGGGTGGGGATTCAAAGGGCAGGGAAGTTTTTGATTCATACAGAAATGTTTGTGGATTCCCTTGCGTGCCCCAAGGATGTTGGTAGAAGTATTTGTAACTTATGCTCAGAGGTGTGCAGTCACTTCAAAAACAATGATTACTCGGTTTTTTTTGAAAAAGTTGTTTGCTTGGGTTTTTTTTGTTGGCTGCATATGCCATGATGATTCAGGGTAGGTCACAGGTTTTTTTTTTTAAAAATATTTTATATTAAAAAAATTTTTAAATTAAAATTGTTTTTTTTTATATAGAAAGGTTTTTTTGTTCCCAATATGATATATTCTTGGTATTAATGAATTGCTTGTAATGTGTATTGTGGAACTATAATGGTTTTAATCCATAGATGTAATCTGTAATAAAGATATTGTCAGGGAGTAGTTTTGGGAAGCAAGAAGTTTTCCAGGGAAACTGGGGTGAACACTAATATTAAGAAGTATAGCTTTTACAGATATCCCCAAAATGGAAAAAAGTTATATTATTTACATTATGACTGCACCAAGCAAGGAAAATTCTAGGGACAACATTACAAAGGGTAAAAAATACTCATTGATATAATAGTTTTTGACTAAATCTAAAAGGTCCCCCCCAAGGGGAGAGCCCTTTTATTTAAGGAAGTTATGAACCCCCAGGAAGTGAAAAACCCCCTAGTCCCCCGGAAAAATTTTTTTTTGGGGTTTTTTTTTAATTATTGTTTTTTTTTTTGTTGGGGTTTTCCTAGGGTTCCCCTAAAAGAATTTTTTTTTTTTGGGGGCCCGGAGTGAATTTTAAGGACTTAGTCCCCCCAAGAGGGGGTTTCCCCAACCATTTTTTTCTAAGGGAAAAACCCTTCCCCAACCCTTTCCCCCGCCCACTTTAATTTTTTTTAAGTTTTTTTTTTAAGCCCTTTTTCTTTTCCTTTAAAGGGTGGGCCCCAAAGGCTTTTTCAGCTGCTTTTTTTGGGGGAAAAAAATTTTTGGGGAAGCAAGGGAAAAACATGATTTTTCCCCAAAATTTTTTTGGGTTTCATCTTGGGGATGTTTTTTTTTCCCCGAAATGAGAAAATTTGAATGAGTTTTAAAAAAAACCTCCCCCTTTAAAAAAAGTTTTTTATTTTTGTGGGCAAAAAAAATTTTAAAAAAAGTTTTTCCCCCCCCCCCTCCCAAAAACTAAATTTTTTTTTTTTTTTATAAAGTTTTTTAATTTTTTCCCCAAAAAAAAAGTTTTTAAAAGTGTGTAGTTTTTTAAATTTTTTGGGGTTTTTTTGGTCCCCCTTTTTTTTTAGTGAAAAGGAAATCCTATCAATTTGAAAAAATACTTGGGTTTTGGGGAAAAATATGAAAAAGCCCCAATTTGGTTTTGGGGTTTAATTTGAACAAAAAGTTTTTTCCCCGAATCTGGGAAAAATTTTTTTTTTTTTTTTTTTATCTTTTTTCCTTTTTTTTCTTCATGAAGAAAGTTTTTTAACCTAAGACCCCAAAAACCTTTTTGTTTTTTTTAAAGGGGGCAAAAAAAGTCCCCCCCCCCCCTTTTAAATTTTTGGGAGAATTTTTTTTTTAATTATACTTAGAAAAAAAAAGTAAAAGGGGGAAAAAATTTTAAAACCCCTTTCAAAAGGCAAAAAAGCAGGAAACCCCTTTTAATGAAATGAAAGGTTTTCCCCCCCTTCCATGAAATTTTTTTTTTTTTTTTTTTTTTTTTTAAAAAAATTTATTAAATATTGGGGTTTTTTTTTATTTTTTGTTTCCATCATTCCCTTTTGTTTTTTGTTGTTTTTTTTAAAAAAATATTTTATATATATATTAATATATTTAAAATATTATAATAAAATTAATTTTTATAATTTTATATTATTTTTTATAAAAATATATGATTTATAAATAATTTTAATTATATAAAATAATTAATAAAATTATATTTTAAAAATATAATATATTAATAATTTTAAAATAAATTTCAAAAATTTCATACCTAAATTTAAAAATTATATAAAATAAAATTTTTAATATTATTTTTTTATATAAATATATATTAAATATAATTTATATATTATACAATATTTAATTTTAAAAATTTTAAAAATATTTTTAAACATAAATATTTTATTTTTTTTTTTTTATATAATATATTATTTTTTAAAATAATAATAAATTTTTAAAATTAAAAAATAATTAAATTTTTAAACATTTAATAATAAAAATAATTAAAAAATTTTTATTTTTATAAATATATATATAATATTTATAATTAAAAATTACATATATTATAAAATATATTTATAAATAATAATTTTAAAATAAAAAATTTAATTTATATATAATAATTAATAAAAATAAAAATATAAATATATTAATTTTATTTAAAAAAATTATAATATAATATATATATTTATATATTTATATTAATAAATAATTTTAAAACAAAACATTACATACATAAATTTTAATTTTAAAAATTTAAAAAATTTTAAAATAAATAATTTAAAATTATTTTATATATATATTATTATATAAAATTATTAAATTTAAATTTAATATTTAAATTATATAATTAAAATAATTAATTTATTATATATATTTTTTAAAATTATTATTTTATAATATTAATAAATAATATATTTTAAAATTTTATATTTATTATTAAATATATAATTAATATTTAAATATACATTAAAAAAAATACAAAATAAAATTTAAAAAATAATTTTATAAATATATTATATTATATATAAAATTTTTTATAATATAAATTATATTATTTATATATCATATTATTAAAATTTATATATAATTATATAAATATTATATATAATTAAAAATAATAAATTTTTTATATATTATATATTATTTAAATTTTTAAATAATAATAATAAAAATATAAATTTTTATATTAAATTTTATAATAAATTTTATATTATATATATTTTATTTATATAATTAACTATACATTTTAAATATTTAATAATATTAAATTTATTTAATTTAATTAAAAATAAAATTTAATTTTTAATTTAAATTTTTAAAAAATTTATATTTATTTTTTTATATAAAATTTTTATATATTTATTAATATATTAAATGTTTTTAAAAAAATTTTTATTTATTATTATATAAATTTTTTAAAAATATATATTTTTAAAAAAATTTTCAAAAAATAAATATAATATTATAAATAAAATAATATTTTTATTATAAATATAAATATAATTTATATTAATAATTTTTTTAAAATTATATGTAATTTTAAATTTTAAATTAAAATTTTTAAAAAAATGTTATTTTTTTTTAAATAAATTGTTTAAAAGTTTAATTAAAAAATTTTGGGGAAAATAAAATTTTTTTTTTATTATATATTTTTAAATTTTAGAATATTTATTAAATATTTTGTATATTTTAATGTAAATATTTTAAATATATTATTTTATGGGGATATATAATTAAAAATTTTTAAAAAATGTTATTAATGTTTAATAAATATTGGTTTTAATGTATTTTAATATATAAATATTTTGTTTTTTTTTTTTGTAAAAATTTTTAATAATATAAAATTTTAAAATTTTTTTAAATATATATTTTATATGTTTTAAAATATTTAAAAATTAAATATTTTTAATATTAAAATATATTTATTATTTTAAAAATTTTATTAATATTTTTTTATATATTTTATAAAAATGTGTTATAAAATTTTTAAATTATATATTTATTTTATATTTTTATTTTTTTGTTTATTTGTAAAATATTTTTTTTAAATAAAATTTTAAATATGTATAAATTTTTTTAAAAAAAAAATTTTAAAAGTATATTTTTAATAATTTTTATATATTTGGGGAAATTTTTTTTTTTATATTTTTTGTTTTTTATAAATTTTAAAAATATAATATTATTAATATTTATATTTATATAAAAATTTTTTTTAATATTTTTAAAATAATTTTTAAATTTTTAAAATTTTAAATTTTTAAATTATTATATTAAAAAAATTAAAATAAAATTTTTTATATAATTAATATATTTTTTTTATTAATTTTAATTTTTTTTATATTTATATATTATATTTATATTTATAATATTTATTAAAAATGTTTATATAAAAATTATAAATTTTTTATATTATTTATTTATTAAAAAATATTATAAATTTATATTTATATATTTTTTTAAAATAAATATATATTATAAATTTTATTATTTTCTTATTTTATAAAATTTTTTTATTTTAATTTTTAAATATAATATTAAAAAAAAATTTTATATATTTAATAATAAATTATATTAAAAAATTAAAAATTAATTTTTTTTAAAAAAAAAATATTTTTTAAAATTTTTTAAAATAATAAATTTACAAAAAATAATAATTATAAAATAAATAATTTTAAATACAATATAAAATAATTAAATAAATATTTTTATACAAAAATAAAATTAAATAAATAATTTTTTAAAAAATATTTAATATATAAATATATATACATATAATTAATTATATAACATAATATAATAAAAATAATTTTAATTTAAATATATATTAAAATACATATATTTAATTAAATAAAAAAAATTAAATTTTAAAAATAATATATAATAATATTTCATATTTTAAAAATTAAAATTAAAATTTTAAATATATATAAAAAATTTAATAAAATATATAATAAATTTAAAATTTTAAAATATAAATTTTTATATAAAAAAATTATAAAAAAAAAAAAATAATAATTATATTTATACATATATAATATAATTTAAAATATAAAAATATAAAAATTTTTAAATAAAAAAATTATAAATTTTAAATTAAAAAAATACCCAAAATTATAAAAATAAAAAAATATTTATAAATTTTCAAATATAAAAATAATAAAATTATATAAATAAAAAAATAAACCAAAATTTTAAAAAAATTATATTAATACATTATATAATAAATATAATATTATTTTAATTTTTTAATATAATTTTATTAATAAAATAAATAAAAAATTTTAAATATTATAATTTTAAATTTTTAATTTTTAAAAATAATAATTTAATATTTATTATTTTTTTAATTTTTTTTATAATATATTTAAAAATAAATTTATTATAATAATTTTTTAATATTTTTAAAATATAAATAAAATTTTAATATTTTTTTGTTAATTTTTAAATTTTTCTTTTAAAATATTTTTTTTAATTTATATTAAAAAATTTAATATAATAAATAAAATAATTTTATAAAATAATAATATATTTTTTAATTTTATTTAAATATTTTATATATATATATAATATTATATTAATTTTTAAATTTAATATATAAATTTTGTTATTAAATTAATTTAAATATATATTTTTATATTATTTTAATAATTTTAAAAATTTTATATTTTTTTAATATTATATTTTTTTTTTTAAAAAAAAAAAAAAATATTTTTTATAATATTATATATAATATTTATAATTAAAAATATTATATTTATAATTATTAAATTTTTTTTTAAAATTATGTTTTTTTTTAATGTATTTATATTTAAATTATATTATATTTATTTTTTTTTTATATAAAATTATAATAATAAATTTTTATATATTTTTAAAAAAAATTTTTAATTTTTTTATTATTTATAATAATTTTTAAAATTTTATATTTATTTTAAATATATTAAAATATTATTTTTTTATAAATTTTTTTTAATTTATTTTAAAAAACCATTATATTATTTATAAAATATAAATATATAAAATTTTATAAAATAATTTTTTTTTTTTTTTTTTTTTTTTTTTTTTTTTTTTTTTTTTTTTTTTTTTTTTTTTTTTTTTTTTTTTTTTTTTTTTTTTTTTTTTTTTTTTTTTTTTTTTTTTTTTTTTTTTTTTTTTTTTTTTTTTTTTTTTTTTAAAAAAAAAAAAAAAAAAAAAAAAAAAAAAAAAAAAAAAAAAAAAAAAAAAAAAAAAAAAAAAAAAAAAAAAAAAAAAAAAAAAAAAAAAAAAAAAAAAAAAAAAAAAAAAAAAAAAAAAAAAAAAAAAAAAAAAAAAAAAAAAAATGAAGGAACATTTTTATCTCAAAAAAAAGGTTTCCTGCCTTTTTTTTGCCTTACGCGAGGGGGGTTTTTTTTTTTCCCCTACTTTTTTTTTTTTTCTGAAGTTAATTTATAAAACCCCCCACAAATTATGACCCCGTTTTTTTTCCCCCCCCCAAAAAACCCCCAAGGTTTTTTTTTTTGTCCCCCCGGTTTTAACGTTTTCCTTTTAAAGAAAAAAAGAAAAATAAATGAAAAACAAAAATCTTCCCCGATTCCCGCCCCATCTTTTGGTTTTTAATATCCCCACCATTACCTTTTTTTTCATAGTTTTTTCAAACAAGTAAAATTTTTTCCCAAATTTTTAGAGTAAAACCCTTTCACTAAAAAAAAATGACCCCAAACGCCCCCAAAAATTAAAAAACTACACACTTTTTTTTTCACTTTTTTTTTTTTTGGAATAAGTTTTTTTAAAAACTTATCAAAAAAATAAATAATTGGAAGGGGACAGCTGTTTTTTTTTAAATTTTTCCCTCCAAAATAAAAAATTTTTTAAGGAGTAAAGGCTTTTTTTTTCTCCCCTTTTAAAATCTCCCTCCCCTTTTCTGAAAAACATACAAGATGAAGCCAAAAACCCCGGGGGAAAAATTTATTTTTCCCGTGCTTTCAATTTTTTTTTTCCCCCAACAAAACTTGACAGAAAAGGGCCCCCATCCAGCAAGCCCCATCAAAAAACCCCTTTTAATAAGTGGGAAAAGGTAAAACGGTTTTTTTTTTTTTTCCCCCTTAAAAAAAAGGTTTTTTTTTTATCTTTCCCGACTAAATCCCCTTTATCCTCCCCAAAAAAACTTTTAGGACACTCCTGGAAAAACCCCGAACAATATTTTTTTAAAACCCAAAAATTTTTTTTTTCCCCGACTAGGGGGGTTTTTTCCTTTTTCCCGTCGTCCCCTACTTCCCCCTTTAATCAGGGGCTCGCCCCTTTTGGGGGCCATAGATTTTTGCCCCCCCCCCCCTTTATTTCAAAGAGTATTTTTTTTTTTTTACCCTTTTTGTAATGGGTTTTTTTCCCCCCCCCAGAATTTTTTTTTTGTTGGGGGGCCGTCATAAAGGGGAAAAAAATATAATTTTTTTTTTTTTTTTTTTTTTGGGGATTCTTTTTAAGCCCCAAAAACTTCTTAATTTTAGTGTTCCCCCCCAGTTTTTTTTTCCCCCGGAAAAACTTTTTTTTTCCCAAATACTCCCCCCCGACAATTCTTTTTTTTAAGATTTTTCTTATGGAAAATTAAAAACCATTTTTTTTAGTTTTTTTTTTCCCCCCATACCCAAATTACCAATTTTATTTAAAAACCAAAAAACTAAATCATATTGGGAAAAAAAAATCCTTTTTTCTAATAAAACCAAAAATTTTTTAATTTATATATTTTTTTTTTTTAAAATAAAAACCCCCCGTGACCTACTGAATTTTCCCATGGCAAAAATGCCCCGCCCCAAAAAACCCCAAGCCCCCTTCCTTTTCAAAAACCGAGTAATCATTTTTTTTTTTTTTTTAATGACTCCACCCTCTGAGCATAATTTTTTTTTCAAATTTTTTCTACCAACATCCCCCTTTGGGGGAAAGCAAGGGAATCCAAAAAACATTTCTGATGAAAAACAAAAAAAATTTGCCCCCTTTTTTAATCCCCACCCCAAAAATTGTATTTTCCCCCTTAGCTTTGGAGGCTCTTGCCAAAAAAACAAATGTGCCTGGGGCCCTTTTTTTCCCACACAATTTTTTTTTTATAACCTACTTTTTTTTTTTTTCCCCGAAAAATTACTCTGCCCTTCACAAATTTTTCCATGTATCATAAAGTTTTTTTAAAATTTTTTTTTTTCCCCCTTTTCTTTAAAATTAATATATAAACAAAAGAAAAATTGTAAACCTACCCTGCCATTTTTCCCATCAAATAGGAAAAACCCGCCCCCCAATCTCCCCAAACTTTTAAAAGAAAACTAAAAAGGCTTTTAAGGCTCTTTTTGGCCCCTTTTTCCAAAAACACTTTTGAACAAAAGACCATGTTCCTTTCGGGAAAAAAGATTTTTTTTTTTTTTTTTTTTATTTTTTTAAAAAAGTGTTTTTTTTTTTTGCGGAAAACTATGTTTCCCTTTTTTTGAAACCATTTCCCAAAAAAAACAAATAACCATACTTTTTTTGAGCCTTTTCCCCCTGACAATTTTTTTTTTTAGTTTAAAAAAAAAATCCCAAAGAAGCTTTAAATTTTTTCCCCGAATATTTTAACCGTGTAAAAAGTTTTTTTTTCCTACTTTTTTGGGGAAAATATAAAAACCCCCAGAGGATGAAAAATTTTTTTTTTTGCCAATGCCATTAAATAACATGCAAAATTTTGCTGTAGATTTTTTTTTTCCCTCACAAAATTTCCCCCACAAAACCTAATTAAAAATTTTTTTAATGAATAAAAACCCTATATGATTTTTCCCCCAAAAGTAGCCAAAAAGGACCCCCTGGGTACGCCCCCTAAAATTTTTTTTATTTCCCTAAAACATAAATTTTTCGGGGGTGCGCATCAAAATCCTATATTTTTTTTTTTTTTCTTTTTTTTTAAAAATCATCAAAGTAAAAATTTTTTTTTTTATCAATTCCGTCTTTGAGTTTTTTTTTTTTTTTCTAAGAAAAATTATTTAGCAAAACCCCAAAAAAGTAGAAATTGAAAAAAAAAAAAAACGAAAATGACCAAAAATTTAAAAAAATGTAAATTGCAAAACTAAGGCATTTTTAAACCCCCCCCCAAACTCCGGCATTAAAACCGAAAAAAAAAAAAGGGAAAAAAAGCGGGGCCCCGGTATAGCGTGTTTTCAACCCAAAACCACTCCCCCCAAAATCCCCCTACTTTTTTTTTTTTTTGCAAAAAAACTTTCCTCTCTAAAATTCACCGCCGGGGGTTTTATGGCCACCTGCAAACCTGCAAAAGCCCCCCTATTTCCCGGCAATAATACGACCCCCCCAAAAGGAAACTAGAGATCATAAACTGCCCAAAATTTTGGAAGAAACGAGGGCCCCCCTGGGGGAAAAAACACCCGGAAAACCGGGGGTGGGGTTTTTGGGGGAAAAAAAAATGGAGACGCTGCCACTAAATGAGTCCCCCTGTTTTTTTTTTTTTTCCCCCTTTTTCGCCCCAATTTTTTTAACCCCCCCCTAAAAACCCAAAATGCCCTACCCAAAAAGGAAAGGGGGAAAAATACCCCCACAGCAACGCGAGTACCCAAAACTTAAAAACCCCTTTTCCCAAAACTTTTTCCCACCCGGGGAAAAAAACCCTGTTTTTTTTTTAATAAAACTGCGAAGCGGCCCCAATTTTTTCCACTCCTAGGCCCCCCCAATCCCCCCGGTTTTTTTTTTTTTAAATCCCTTTTTTTTAAAAAAACAGAGCGTTTTTTTACTCGTTTTCTCCCCGATCAGTACAACTTTCCCTTTTTAATCTTTTTTCATTTCTTTTTTTTTAACCCCCTCCCCCGGGTTTTTCCCAAAAACACGTTTTGATTTTTTTTTTTTTTTAAAAAAAAATTAAAAAATTTTACGGGATTTTATTTTTTACCTAAGAAAAAAGCGCTCCCCAAAAACTCTAGGGTTTTCCCCGTGACCGGGATTTGCAGGGCGCTGCCATTTTTTGCCTTTGTGACCCCTCCCCCCCCCCCCTAAAATTTTTTTTTTTTTTTTTTGATCCATTTTGCCCCGAGACCCCGTTTTTTTTTTTTTTCCTCAGAGATATTTTTTTTTCTTATGTAACTGAACATGAAAAAATTAAATCGTAAAATCTTAATCATGATAGCAATTATAATTCCCAGCGAAATTTTTTCCCCTTAGCCTGAAAAACCCCTTTTTAATTTTTTTATGAATGAATTTGTAAAATTTTTTTTTTTTTCGAAACCACGGTTTTTTTTTTTTGGGTAAACTAATACTAATTTCTCACATCATTTTTTTTGGGAAAAACTGGGAAAAATCATACTTTGAAAAGGGAAATATGTAAAACCCCAAAAGCAAGTTTTTTTGTTTTCCCTCGCAAATTTCCCCTTATGTTTTTTTAAAAAATTTTTTTCCGAAAATTAAAATTTCCTTTTTTGGAAAACGTCCCCCCCCCCCAGGAAAAAAACCACGTAAAAACGTTAAAAAAACGGATGCCCAATTTTTCTTTGGAAGAAAATTTCCCAGCGATTTTTTTTTTTTTTTTTCTCATTGTTTTTTTTTTTTACCCGAGGAGCTTTTTTAAAACCCAAATAAACCATTTTACCTAAAATATCAAAAATCAAAAAAAAAAAGAAAATCAGTTTTTTTTAAAAATTTTAACTTTTTTTAAAATACAAAATCGTGGGGAAGTAACAGTTTAAAACCTATTCCTTGTATACATATTATGACATCCTTCCCCCCTTTTTTTTCCAAAAGTGGCCCCCCCATCCCCCCGAACCTCAAAAATCTACCCCCCCCACGTCCCCCCAAAGGTGCCTGGGGGGCAGGGAGAAAAGAGAACCTGGCAAAAAAATTAGCTTTCGCCCACGCTTTTGGGAAAAAAATTTGGGGGTTTTTTCTAGAAAAATTTTTTTTGGGGGGCCCCCTATTTTTTCCTTTTTTTTTTTTTTTTAAGAGAACCCCCTATGGACGATCGTTTTTTTTTTTTTTTTTTTGTTCAAGCTTTCCCCCAGGATATGGGGGAAAAGGAACCCCAAAGTAAAATATTCCACTTTTAATGCCTTTTTAAAAATTTTTGGATGTGGGGGGCCCCCAAATTTCCTGAATTTGAGGACAACAAAATAGTTCCCCCAAAAAGCCTACGAAAAAAAACTAGGAAAAATTCGAGCAGCAAAAAATTTTTTTAATATCCATATAGCCAGGAACCAGTTTTTTTTTGGGAATTTTTTTATTTAAAAATTAACAAAAATTGGGGGCTTAAAGTGGGTTTTTTTTTTCCCTTAAAAAAAAAATTATTAATTTTAAAATAATATAAAAAATTTATATATAATTTTATTATAATGTGGTTAAAAAAATATTAATATATATTAAAAATTATAATATTATATTATATTATTTGTTTGTTGGGGGTGTTGGGGGGGTGGGGGTGGGGGGGGTGGGTGGGGGGGTGTGGGGGGGTTGGGGTTTGGGGAAAAAAAGTGAAAAAACCCCCAAAAACCCTTTTTTTTTTTTTTTTTTTCTGGTGATTTTTTTAAACCCAAATTTTTAAAAATTTAAAAAAAGGTGGGGGAAAAATTTTTTCCAGTTTTTTCCCTGTCCTAAATTTTTTTTTTTTTTTTTTTTGTAAAAATTTTTTTTTAATTTTTTTTATTTGTTTTTAGTGGACATACAAATTTTTTTAAAAATTTAAATAAAGGGGTTTTAAAAAGCAAATAAAAAATCACTGATATACAAAAAAAAAACATTGGGGGTACTCGCCGTAAAAAAACGGGAACGCCTGGAAAATGAAGTTTTGAATTTTTTCTTCCAAAAAATTTACAAAAACCGCCCCCGAAAAAGGAAAAAAAAAAGGTTTTTTTTTAATTTTTGGGTACAACAAAAAAATTTTTCAAAATTCCCCCAAAAAAGTTCCCCCGAGTTTTTTTATTCACGGGGAAAAACGCAAGAACTTTTCCCCGCAATATAATGTTTAAAACCCGGAAAAATAAATTTTGTTTTTAAAAAAAAAACCCGTATTTTTTTTTTGTTTTTTTAAAAAAGGTAAGTAAAAAGGAAAAAAAGAAAAGGTTTTTTCCCTTTTTTAAAAAAATCGTTTTTAAATTTTTAAAATCCAGATAAAAAAAAAGATTTTTAAAATGTAAGGATCCCTTTGGTTTTTTTTTTTATCGTTTGATCGAATGGGGAATCCCCCCCCCCCACTGAAAAAAAAGAAAAAAACTCCACACTTTTTAAATGCAAAAAATTTAAAAAACTACCTCGCAGGGCCGTGGGATCGCGTGTTTTTTTAAAAACCGCCCAAAAACCTTTTACCGAAGTAAAAAGGTTTAAGGTTTGGGCAAATAAAAACGGGGAAAGGGTGGACTAAAAATCAAAGTAGTAAAATTTTTAACAAAAATTTTTGATAGATTTTAAACATTTTTTTTTTTTTTTTCAAAAAAAACCCCTTTGCAAAAGCCTTTTTTTTTACCCGGTTTTTTTTCGTGGGGAAAAAAAAAAAAAAAAAAATTTAAATCTTTTTTAAAAAATACCCCGGTGTTTTTTTTTTTTTTTTGGGAATATATAAATGTTTTTTCATAATGGGTTTTTTTAAGCAAAAAAAGATTTTTTTTTATTTTTTTTTTTTTGTAGTTAGCAAACTTTTACCTCCAGAAAAACCTAATGCATTTTTTTTTTTTTTTCAACCCTTAAAAATTTCCCCCCCCATTCGTTTTTTTTTTAAACGGAAAAAAAATTTTTTTTTTTCCCCCTCGTCTATATGCCCCCCCATGATTTTTCATACAAACATGTAAAATTTATGTTTACACACACTGCAAAAACCCCAAAAACCCAACAACACACACCACAACCACATATTTCACCACCACCACACCCGAATATATATTAATATATATATATATTTAATTTTATATATATATATTTTTTTTTGGTGGGTGTTTGGTGTGGGGGGGGGGGGGGGGGGAAATTTTGGGGGGGGGTGGGGGTGTGGGGTGGTGGTGGGGGGTGGGTTGGGTGGGGGGGGGGAAAAAGGTTGTTTTGTGGTGTTGTGGTTGGGGGGGTGGTTGGGGGGGGGTGTGGGTTTTGGGGGGGGGTGGGGTTTTGGGGGTTTAAATTTAATATTATAATAATTTTTATATATTATTTATATATTTATATTGTTGGGGGGGGTTGTTTTGTTTGGGGTTTTGGGGGTGGTTGGGGGTTAGATAAAAGGAAAGGGGAGAAAAAGTTTTTTTGGCTTTTTTTTTTTTTGGGGTTGCCGCGGTTTGTGTTTGTTTTTTTTTTTGCAAAAGTTGTTTGTTATTTTGTTAAAATTTTGCATTGTCACACAAACCCCAACACACGCCCTTTTTTTTTTTATGTATGTACCCTATGTTTGGTGGGTGGGGTTGGTGTGGGTGGTGTTGGGGGGGTCCCCCCCCCCCCCCGCCCTTAAAATTTTTATATTATTATATATATATATAAATTTAATTTTATATTATATTTAATATTATATTATATATAAAACAATAACACACAACCCCAAAAAAACACACACCACACACAACACACCCCCCACCAAAAACCAACACACCAACACACCCCAACACACATATATTTATATATATATATAATAAATAATTTTTATATATTTTTTGGTGTTTGGGGTGTGTGGTTTGTGGGGTGGGTTTTTGGGGGGTGTTTTTGTGTTGGGGGTTGGGTTTGTGTTTGTGTTTAAAACAAAAAACACAACAACACCACACCAACACACCCCCAAAACACCACACACAACCACACACCAAAACCCCCCCAACAAAACACACAAACACCCCCACAAAACACACACCACAAAACACACCACGAACCCCACAACCACAAAATTTTAATTTTTAATATATATATTATATTTTATATATTATTAATAATGGATTAAATAGATAAAATTTTTTTTTTTATAAAATATACATAAAAAAACCCTTTTTATATATAAAGTTTTTCATACACATAAATTCTATTTACAGGCCCAAAAATTTTTAATTTTCAAATATGTTATAAACCCTATACATCATACATACACACACACGCCCAAAAAAAACACACAACCCCAAAAAACCCCCCCCCAAAACAACCCACACACAAAAAACCCCCACAAAAAACACACACAAAACACAACCCCCACATATAATTATATTATTAAAATAAATATATATATAATTTTATTATATATTTAATAATATATTAAAAATTTAAAATAATTGGGGAATACATGGGTTTTTTTTTTTTTTATATATATATTATTAATTTAATATTTTTTTAATTTTTTCAGCAAATATATATATTATTATATATAAAATTTAATATTATATATTTTATAAAAATATTATTAAAATAATGTTTTTATTAAAGCACACATATGTATAAAACCCCTCTTTTTTTCTCCTCCCCCTCCCCCTCCCTTCTCTCCCCCAAATTATTTAAAATATAAAATATATTATATTATTATATATATTATTTTAAATTTTATATAATAAAATTATAATTTTTAAAAGTTTATATTAATAATATATTATATATAAATTTTTTGGGGGGTTGTGTGGGGGTGTTTGGGGGGTGTGTTGGGTGGGGGGGTGGGGGTGTTTTGTGTGTTAAAATAGATTAGATTTAATAAGGTAAAAGCCCCCCAAACACACCACAACACCCCCACACCCCACACACACCCAAAAACACAAACAACACCACACACACAACACACACACCACCACACAACACCACAACGCCCTACCCAAAGACGCACACACACACCCACACCCCCACCCCCCACCAACACCCCAAAACACACACAAAAACCCCACATACCCGCACACACAACACACCACACACACAACACAACCACACCCCCCACACCAAACAAAATACACACGCCACCAAAACAACACCACACACACAACCACAACCAACCACCCACACACACAAAACCCCCACCACACAACCAAACCACAACAACCACAACACACACACACACACGCCGCAACCCACCCCACACAAAATATAAAAACATAATATATTAAATTTTTTAAAAAATTTTATTTTAATATAATATTTATATATATATATTATAATATATAATATATTTTGCCTGGCCGCGGGGCCCCAATGGTTTTTTAAAAAGCGTCCCCATCAAGACTGTCCCCCGGCCCAATCTGAGTTCGAAAGGTTTCGAGTCCAGCGAACCGCCGCGGGGTTTTTTTTTTTCCCCCCTTTGGCCAAAAAAACTTCCCCCCCGATTTGTGCCCCAGCCACTGGGTGGGCCCCCGCCACTCCCCTGTCCAGTGGGGGGGTAAAAAAGAGATGGGGGGCCCCGAAAAAAAAAAAAAAAAACAAACACCGGGGGAAGGCAAAAGGCAAAAAACCCCCCCCTAAATTTGCTAAGAAAAAAATCATGGAAATCCCCCTGGGTTTTTTCCAAGGCCCCCGGTTTTGGCCAAAATGGTTTTTTTTTGAAAACGTTTTGGGCCCCAAAAACTGTCCCCCCCCCCGGCCCCCAACCCGAAGTCCCAAGGGTTTTTTTTTTTTTTTAGGGCCCCAAACCGGCGCGGTTTTTTTTTCCCCTTGGGGGAAGGAAAAAATTTCACCTTTTTTTTGGGGGGAACCTAGCCCCCTGGAATGGGCCCCCAAACCCCCCCCCAAGTCCCCAAGTGCCCCGGTCCCCCCAAACCCCCGGGAAAAAATAGAGAGAATAATTTTACCCCCAAAAAAATACCACCGGCACTCTCCGTGGGGAAAGGAACTGGGGCCCCCAAAAACGTACCCCCTCCCCTGAGCAACCAAAATGAAAAACTACAATTAAAGGGATCATGCTTTGACCACCGGGGCCTCAGACCCTAAACCTACCGTTTTTAAAAAGAAGAAAATAATAAATTATTAAATATTATTTATGTTGTATAAAACCTTTTGTGTTTTGGGGGGTTTTGTTGTGGGGTGGGTGGGTGTGTGGGGGGTTTGTGGGGCGTGGGGGTTTCGTACATGGTTTTTTTAAATTAAAACTATACAAATTAAACATTTACATGTTTTTTTTTAATCATAATTTTTTTTTTTTCAAATGCACTTTGCAATGCTGACAGTGGCTTTTTTAGCATGAGCAATTTTCGTAAATTTTTTCCTGTTGGGGATCAATGTGTCCCCTATTTTGGTAAAATGCCACCATACCGACCGCCTTTGCAGTAACTAAGTAATTATGCACGATTTTTTAATCAAATCAGTATTTCTGTATGAAAAATATGGACACCTCATCTCAATCTTCCACGCCTTTATCTCCTTTTTTTAAGCATCATCTTTAAAAGGACCTTCTGCTCTTATACACATAAAATATTCCTTTAAACAAAACTTTGCAACGACTTCAATATTAGCCAATATTAAGCATTGTGACATCCGTTTTTTTTTTATCCATAAATATGAAATAAAGAAAGTTTTTTAAATTGGCCAATGGAAAATGTAGACGCTACAAAGGTAATGTTGTGAATTTGAAAGTTAGAAAAGTTAGAAAAAGCGGTGCCCTGCACACTAACGAAGGTCCCGTGTATCTCTATCCATATTACCTGTAGGATGAGTGTTAGTTTTAGGACAATGATTTTTTTCAGCGTTTTTTCTCCGGAGAACAGAAACCCCTGCCCTGTAACTCTTATCTCACGCTGTTATATTTCTTTTTTTTCCTTGTCCTTGAATTTCCTTGGAAATATTTATTCAGCATTTTTTCAGTATTCTTTTTGTCTCACACAATATATATTTTTTTTTATTTCATTATCATGAGTCCTCTTAGGAAATTTTTTAATTCAGCAATTCGTTTTTTTTTTTTTCCTTGTCTTGCAACTGTATAGTCCTATTTCATTAATCATGGCCTCCCTTTTTTGGAAATTTTTTTTTTATTCAGCATTCCGTTTTATTCAGTGTAAACGAGACAGACACGCGTAAAATGAATATTTTTTTATTGGTAAGGAGTTACAGGCTTATTAAAGGACCACATAACGCTTGTTATGAAGAGGCCTTTCGACTGGTAAGAATTGGAAGATCGTGTTAAGAATTATTGTTTGGATAATTTAATTCTTTTACAACTTAAAACTAGTTTTATTTGCTTAATAACCTGATATCAATTATCGATTTCGTTTTTTTTTTGAATTTGGTTGCTTAAGAAAAAAATCACAAAAATAACAATTTTTGGCGTTTTTGACGAGCTTTTAAAACTTAATTTTTTGTTTTTTAATAAAAAAAATAATAAAATGCTGAGAAAACTTATGATTACTTTTTTTTGTTTGATAAGGAAAACCCCTGATTAAATTATCATCAGAAACCATGTCCATGAAAATATATTTTACATTTTATCCGTCCATTTTACATGAAAATGGTCCTTTTTCGGCCACCTTTTACTTAAATAGGCCCAACATATAATTTTTTAACTAAGGCTAGATATTTTAATCAAGTGGTGCTTTCACTTACTTTTTTGAACACGTAACATTTGCTATGTTATTCTGTAATGAATGGAAATTTTTTTGGGGTAAGAATATCCCTTTTCTACTGTCAAGGACGTCCACCGAAGATAATATTCAGTGGGCGGGTGGGGGTGGGAGGTGCCAATAGTGACTCCATGACTTTGAACAAGTAGTAAAAATATCTTTCTTTTTTATAATTTTTTTCGTTTTGCTGGTAACCTTACTGTAGCCCGTAGTTTTTTTGTATCTCCTTTTTTACTATTACAATTAAAGTAATCATAAATAACTTTTGGTTTATAAATGTAATTAACCATTATCAGAGTTTATAGCAAGTAAATAGTTTTTTTTTTTTATTTATCAATGCTACAGTAATCATTTATAATAGTTTTTCCTAAATTTTTTTATTTTTTTCTTATTATAACTATCAATATCATTTTCTATTGCTTGTTTTTTTGCTACTCATTACTGTTTTATACACCGAAATAAACTCAAAGACCCTTGAAAAAAATGTATTTAAGGTGGGGCGTAGGAAGAGAAATTGTAATTTTTTCTCATTTTAAACCATGAAAAATATTTTTGAATAAAGTTTATGGGTTTTTCACATATTTTTTGATAAATATAGTAAAGTTAATGTTTTACAAACATGGCTTTTTCTTATATATATATAATCTTTTGCTACTGAAACTGGCCCTTGAATAAAATTTATTTTTTTTTAGCTACTGTTTTTTCAAATTTACTTTTTTTTTTTCAAAAGAAAAACTATTGTACAAAAATCTCTTTTTCTGTTAAAATGAGGTTGATTTTTTTTTAGTGATCATCAAGAAAAAGAATCAGCCTTTTTCAGAGGAAAAACAGTAAACAGTATTTGTTTTTTTTTTCTCCTCCTGTCATACGAGTCTTTGTAATAGGCCCCCTCCGGGGAAAAGAAAGCGTGGAATGAAGCTTGCGATCAATTGTACATGGCGTTCCCTGAATTATAGTTTTTTTTTTTTTTTCCCATAACCGGAAAGGAAATATTCGACCAGTAAACTACTGAAATGTTTTTTTTTATATGACGATACGGGTAACTATCGTCCCCCCTTCCAATCAGAACCCTTTTTTTTTTTTTTTTTTTTTTTTAATTTTTCCTTTTATACAAACCCAAATCGACCTTCATGCCCATTTTTTTATACTGTCACTTCGTTTTTTTTTAAAATTTACGCTCAAGAGAAAAACATGGGACCTTCTTTCCCTGATTCGGAACGCGAAAATACCACCCTTCCCAGACGAATAATTTTGGCAGCGTCCCGCATTGCCTTTCCCGGTCCTTACCCAGTAATGAGGCCTAGGAGGCCAACACCGCGCACAGAACTCCCCTGCTTTGATATGGTACATCCCGAATTAGACTGGTGAGAACCACTCCAGTCCCCCCTGAGCAGTCCCAGGTACAAGTATGACGGCCGCCTGAAATAAGATTTTACTCCCCTCAGCGATTTCCTTTGGCTGTCCCAAAGGTTTTTTAAGCCCATTGCCCCTTTTTTTTTCCCTGTACTGTTTTTTTTTGGTGGCAGTTAACAGAAATGATTTATTTTTTTTTTTTTTTTTTTTTCTCCGAAAAAATCAACCTCAAAAACTTTCCATTGCCTTAAGTTCACTGCAAATAAGTACGGTTGTAATTTCAAGTACCCTCTATTGCCTCTATTGCAACTTTATCTATTTTATACAAAAAACTTTTTTCTACTAAAAAATATTTTTTTCTTTTTTTTTTATCACAGGCCAAAAAAAACGCATACAATAACACACACACCCCAAACAAAACACACAACCCACAACCCCACACCACACCACACACACACACACACCACACACACAAACACAAAAACACCACAACACCACACACAACCACACAAAACACACCCACCGCACCCAAAACAACACACCCCAAAACACACACAAAACACACACACACACAACAACACACACAACACAACACACACAAATAATATATATATATATTATATATATTATTTATAATAATATATTATATTATTGTTTTAAAATATAATAATAATTATTTATTATATTATATATATATTATATATATATATATTTTTATATTATTAATATATAATATGTATATATGCATGTAATACATCCTTGATTTTTTAACCATTTTTAGCTTTTATTTTTTTCCCGGAGAAAAGAAAAAGGAAAAAAGTTGGGGGTAATTTAAATTTTAAAGGCCCATTTTTGTTTTTTTCCCGGGAATTAATGTGAATTTTTTATTTTGTTTTTTTTGCAGCTTTGGAGTTTTTTTTTTTAATTTTTTTAGTGCCGGTTGTAGCAGTAGATCCCATGGTTTTTTTTAGGAACATAAATCATCCAAAAAGCTGAAAAATTACATATACAATAATAGAAATTGCCAACTGTTTACCAGTTAGCTACCAAAATGAAACTGTGGGGAATTCCAATTTGTTTTGTTTATGCCCCTTTTTTTTGCCCAACAGTGGGTATGACGATTTTTGAGCACATAAATTGTGACAGTAAATGGTAACTGTAACCTTTTAAAATGTCAGTGGTTTACAAGGAAGGGATCCCCGGGTGGATGTCCGCTTATACATTGCATACCCCAATGTTATCGGGGCGAGTAAAAAAAACATTGCGATGATATTTTTGCCAAAACATGTTAAATTTAACGTCCGTTTGGGACTTCGAACCTGCGAACAAATTTTTTCCCAACACACCTGTTTTTGCAGGATTGGGCCAGTGCTGGCTTTTTAAAAAAAACC
>NC_051398.1:12290063-12329586 GCF_015228065.2 Penaeus monodon | reverse complement strand
TTCACGTAGGATTAAAATTAATCCAAAAAATACAAAGATCTTACGTCCAAGATCAGTTGTCAAAGAACAAAGGGGAGTACCTACCTTTGGGGTTTTGTTTTGTAAGTAAAATTTTTCATTTTATTTAGCTGTTAATATCAACTAATTTTGTGAACTTAGAATGCAGGTTTTGAAAAAGGCATTTTAAAGGGGGAAATCAGTATAAAATCGTACCAAAACAGCATTTTAAACCGATGGGGCCCGGGATTTTTGATTTGATGATGCGGTTATCGCGACATTGTTTATTTCTTTTTTCTTTTGTAAAGGATTCGATTTAAAATTTGGAGAACAAAACAGGATTTGTCGTTTAATTTTTTGTCAAATGTAGAAATAAAAGAAATATTTATAATTATCCTCTCTCTCCGCCTCAAACCCCAGCCTTCTCCTCGCAAAGGGGAACCCAGCCCTCGACCGTAAAACCCGTTTTATTTCAGGTTTCCTTCCCAAAAACAGCCCACATCCTCCACCACTGTGGAGTTACCCAGGAAGGGTGGCAAATGCTTTCGTTGCCGCGGGGGGAACTAGAGAACCTATAGAATTAATAGGTTTTTCTGGTAAAGTGAAACGGGCAAAAGAACGAAGTATGGAGAGGAAAAACCCCTTTCCCGGGTTTCCATGTCAAAAACCAAAAAATTCGAAAAAGATAAGATCACGGGGTTTAAAAAAGGGTGAGAAGACATATTTTAACCTGGATTCGTGGGGCAGATGAGGTGCGGGGAAAAATATTTAATTTGGGAAAAATACGGTATTTCATCAAGGGTTTTGGTTTTGAAAAATGCCAAGGACACTTTACCTAATTCACAAAATATCATTTCTATGGTCATTTAACCCAGATCCCAAATTTTATAAAATGGTTTGTACGCGCGCTGGTGTGTGTAATTTAAAGTGTGTATTATGTATGATGTATTATGCGGAAGGGGGGAGTAATTTTTGGTATATCTTTTTTATTATATAGCCAATAAGAAACGTACAACAGTATTTCCCCTTTTCGTTTTCCCCCCAAAGAAACACGACCCTGTTAAAGTTCCCCCTTTGCTCATTTGGTAAGAGTAATTATCCTTTTTTCTGCCGAATATCGTGACCGGGGTAAAGAATTATTAAGCGCGGAAAAAATTACAAAAAAAACAAAATTCATTCGCAAAAAATTAAACGTGAACTTTAAAACAGGTTTTTGAAGATGACAGACATTTAGTTTAATTTAATTTCACCCCCTGGATTATTTTATATGAGTTACCCTGCCCATAATAATTTTATGATTTTTTGCACAGGAAAGGGGTGACGAGCATTTGCATTTTTCCTTTATTAAGACTTTTCTGCAGTAACCCGAAAACATAAAAAGTTATCGAGCAACTGCAACAGAAAGAACGCGGTCGTCGAAAAAAATCTTTATCCCCAAAATTTTACGAAGTGTGTTTTATCCATTTTTTACAAACAGAAATGCTTATCATTTTCTGTAGGTAGCGTGCCGAGCGGTCTAAGGCGTATTTTAAAGGGCACCGCCCTTTTCGGAGCGGGGGTTCGAACCCCACCGCTCCCAAAGGGCTTTGGACTGCAGATGGCAGTGGCCGGCCCAAAAGAAAGGGCCCAAAGGGAGAACGCCGCCTTCGAAAATCCCTCTAAAACTGACCTGATCAACATAACATTATGTGTCTGTGTATGGTGTGTGTCTACATATAATATATATCATATACAATATACATACATACATCGTATACTATTTATGTATATGTATTACATATATAATATATTAAAATACTTATGAAACTGCACACATAGGCCTACAAAAATACAGGGCATCTAGATTAAATCCCTTTTTAGTTTCCAAAAATTCTTAATTTTTTGCGTATATATATAACTTCGTCTGCCCTGGGAGTTTTAAAAAGATAAAAAAATATTCCCAGCCCCAAATTTCCCTAAAAACTTTAATAATTTATTCCGCCGCCTCATTTGCCCTTCGATTCAAACAATCATTTCAATCAGGTAAACATTCATATTCTAAACAGCCCCGATCCTTTCCACGAATCAAATATGTGGATTTTTCCCCTATCTCGCCACTTTAAAAAGGGGCTGAGACGTTTTTTTCACTTCAACTTCCCGGCAGGTTTTTCTCCGTACATGGAACTAGCGAGGGTTTTTATCCCCTTTAAAACTTCGTTCTCTTCCCGATTTCCCACAAAAAATCCATCCCTACTTTCTAGAGATTCTCGGGTTTCCCCCAGGGGCAATCAAGCATTTTGCAAAAAAAAAACCTTACTATAAGCACCCCACACCCCTGGGATGAGCCAGTGGGGGGGAAGGGGCTCCCGCAGGAAGGAAGCCGGAAGAAAGCGGTTTGGCGTCGCAGGTCTAACCCCCTTCGCGAGGAAAAGGGTTTGGTTTTTTGAGGCGGAAAGGGGAGTAATATTATGGATATATATATATTTATTATACAACATCGAATAAAAAAACGACCAATACCCTTTTCGTCTTTCCAAATTCAAAAACCATTACCATACAAGTCAGATTCATTTGTTTAAAAAGCTACAATTTAGTAGCTACTTTGCCCAATTCTAAAACTTATTTCCTGTTCCATAATTGAGGTCAATGTCTTTTACCTCAGTATAAAGCTAAAAGGGGAGTCTCTTTGAAGGACAAGTAAACTAAAGACGCAATATTTAATTTTCATGTGGGAAAATGTGTCCCGCGTTCCAATCAAATCACCTTTTAAATCGTTAAAAGCTTTTCATTAAGTAATAAGTGGTTAATCAAGGGCATTATCAGGAGCAAGAAGCAGAGTCCAGAAATCTTGCCTTCGCAAACTCCACCTATGACCTGAAGGTTTTATTTACCAATAAAGCTACAAAATGACTGCCCACGTGAAAAAAATTTCCCGCGCATAACATAAATTTACAAAAACTTTTTGGATTATTAAATAGCTTTTTAAAGCTAAAATTACATATTAATGAAGCTGAAATTTTAAAAAACAATTTATTTTAACCCTGTAGTGTGTTATGCACATATACACATATGACCATACAATACAATATAACATCAGACTTTACACTATAAATTTTTTGTAAGTACATATTTAATTATTATATATATAAAAATTTAATATATATATATATATATAATATTATCTTATGCAAACACATGGGCCCTACATAAATTTTAGTAGAAAACGTTTTCTTTTTCTCATGTACTTGATTAAGTTAAATTTTTCTTTTACTACCCCCGTATCTGACTTCGTGATGTAAATAATGGGTGTGCGGGAGCAAAGGAAGGTTAATAGCCCCCGAATAGTACAGTTTTAAACGTGTGGGCCTCCATCCAAAGGGTCGGGGGGTCGCGCCCACCAGGCGCGAGAAGTTGCTACTGTCCCCGGGAGTTTCCCGGTTGGCTGGGCACAGGAAAGGACATTTTCACCCGAGTCGCCCCAAAACGACACAAGTGACGAGTCGGCATTAGACGACACAGGCCGGGTTCCCTCAGGGGCTACCTTAGCCTAGCATGGGTGAGCTTCGCTTTGACATTTGCAAAATTTCTAGCTTCGCCGACCTCCATATATCGGATTATTTATGATTTAAAACAAAGAAGGGGAGTCTTTCTAAAGGATTGAAAACTAAAGACCAAGTTTAACTTTCGTGTGGGAAAAATTGTGTGCCCGATGTTTCCAATCAAATGCCCCTTTTAATCTTAAAATATTTTTTTCTTTAAGAGTAATAGGTTAATCCAGGGCTATTATAAGGAGAAAACCCAGCATTTCCAGTAGGTCTCGCCTATCTTTTTATATGCTTTCTATAACTTTTGGAAGATAATCCCACGGGTTCCACTACTCAGATTTCATCGGCACATCGGCGGGTAATAAAAAATTTGGCATAAATAAGAATGCAAATTAAAAATTAAACTAAAAAAGCCATCCAGTGAGTAAAATCGAGGTGTGTATTGTGCGCGTGCGTGGTGCGCGTTTAAAAAACTTAAAAAATTTTATTTTAATATTGTTCTGTTAAACATAACTCATTTTGTCCCTGTAATATGCAGCATATGTTATGCGATGCACACGAATACACAAACATTATTGTATGTGCGCGGCGTTTTCTAATTTACAAATTTCATTTAAAATATGCTCTTTTTAAATATAACCCCTTATGTCCCTGTGATATGATCCATATGTGAGCATATACACCTTTAAAAACGTAAGTGGAGTGTAAGCAAAGTGATATAAAAAAAAAAATCACTCGGCATTAGTCCCTTTGATGATATACTTTGAGCAAACACAAACATTTGTACACAAACATAAAAAGAAAACATACACAATAGATACGAAATTAAATCGTTCAAAACTCCCACGCATGCGACTGGACGCAAAAAAAAAAACTATTTTTTTGTTGGAAAAAAACAAACCTAAGTATGGGATAGCTGAAATAAGCAATTTGTTCTCCTAGTTGAAACTGTCAAAAATAAAAAATTTGGGTTAAATTTCTGTCACAAAAAAAATATACGAAATACAAGCGTTTATTTTCATCCATTTATTACTATCACAAATGCTTATCATTTCGCAGTAGTTGTCTAAAAGAAAAACATTCCGCATAAAAGTAAAACAGAAACTACAGCGTATCAACAAGGATTCTCACCCCTTTGTCTCCACTAAAAAATATTTTCTATTACAAAAAAATTTCGCAAATGAATACAACTAAAATCAGACATGTGCGTGGGTTTTAAAGCGTTCAAATTATAAGTTACTTCGGTATTATGCAAGTTTTAGTATCGTATTCTCTCTAAAGGTTCAGTTTTCCAAAAGATCATAATTTCGGTTTTATCACATATTTTTTAAGCCTTTTATAGATAAAAAAACTTTAAAAAAATACGGAATACTTAATGGTAAAAGCTTAATAAGACCTTTAAATGGACCAAAAAGAACCCCATTGTAAAAGCTATATTTTTTTTTTCAATATTTAGCAAATCATGAAGAGGAATATTAAAATAATCCTAAGGCAAAAAACTAAAAACCCCAATTCTAAAAATACCCTTTAATGATATTTGTAAATCTTCCCGCGTCCCCTCATGTGTTCAATGAATAAAAATTTAACAACCATAATAAAGTCAATTTTCCCAAAATCTCTTTTCATTATAGGCCCTGACACGATGAACTTCAACAATTTTCTCTGTTGTTTCTCCACACAGGGAAATGAGTGACCATTTATGGTTTTCAAACGTTGCCCTTTTTGGGAAATTTAAAACCAAAAATTGGGCGAGGAAAAATAACCTTACTATATGTAACCACATATCGGGATAAAAAACCGTCATAAAAGAAGGGGCCGTTGGGGAAGGAAGCCGGAAGATAAAGGTTTTGGCGTTGCAGTTGAATTCCCTTCCCCGGGAAAGGGGGGTTTTAAACGGAGGGGAGAATCTTTTGCGTATATTTCCGATTTCCCATGTGACAAATAAAGTACATAGGGTTTTTCCGTTTCGCCTCTCCAAATTTAAAAATGGCACAAAGAAATATATATACCCCCGCATAAAAAGGAAATTGCAAATGAATACCGAAGACTGCAATGGGTTTACGCGTGTCAGTTTTTTGAAGACAAGTCATTTTGATCGGGTCTTTTTGCAAAATACTTGGGCTTATTTAAAATTGTTTTTTTCACAAAAAACAAATTTAACGGGTATTTTGCCTAAAAAGCTATTAAACACATTAAAAAATAATTAGGTTTAATGAGGGGGCCGTGAATTTTTTATATTTATTTTTATACAACACGCCACACACACACACACCAAACACACACAACACACACACCCCAACCACACAAATATATATATATATTTTAAAATATATATTATATATATATATATATAGCATAACACGACTTATTTTTTCGTTATAAAAGAAACAAAACCTAAAACATATCTAAAAAAGAGGCCCTGTTTAAAAACAAAAATTTTTGCGAAGAAAAGTATTGTACAGTCTTATTCGAATTTTAGGGAAAAAAAATTAAATTATTATGTATATATATTTTTTTTTTAATACTATCCAAATGCCTTTTTACAGGAGCGGGCCCCGAGGGGTCTAAGCGGTTTAAGGCACCAGCTCTTCGGGGGCGGGGGTTTCGAACCCCACCCTGCCAACGTTTTTTGGGATTGCACTGCGCAGGGCGGCCCCAAAAGCAAGACGGGGGCAAACCAAAATAAACCGTGAGCTTGGAACTTGACTCGTGTCCCGCAAGTTTCCTCTTTTACAATCCGTTTTTTACTAGAGATTCTATGATCCCCCATGGCAACCATTCCATCAGGGGATAAAAAGAAAAATTTCTTATGTACCCCCCAAATCTAAATAACTCCATCTGGGGGAGAGGGGGCCCTTCCGGATAGAACCCGGAAAGAAAAAGGGGTTTTTTGGGAAAGTAGGTCAATTTCCCCCCTAACGAGACGGTGGTGTTTGAGGGGGAAAGAGGGGGAATAAAAATAAGAGAAATATTCGAGGGTTTAATACTTTTGCGAAAATAAAGAAAAAATATTCATTAAAAAAGAAACCTTTAAAAAAAGATTTTTCCAAAGCCACAATGTATTTTTTTTGAAATGTTAAACATGCAATAAAAATTAGACTTCTTTAAACTATAACAATTATTTCCCGTCGTCATTGGTCTTTGAGAACTGTAACAACAGAATTTATTATTTTTGCGGTAGTAAAAACACTTTTAGTGTTTAAAATTTAATCTAAAAGTTTTGCAACAAATATTTAGTCCAAGATCGGCGTCGCAAAAACGTGGGGAGAATACCTGGGGGAAATTTGGGTCTTTAGGGGTTTTAGAAAAAAAATTATTTAGAAGAAATTTAGTTTGTTTAAAGCATGTTAATATTGAAAATATTTTTGTGAATTTAGAATTAGGTTTTAAATTTTCTGGTTCACATATGCAGAAAGACTTCACTCTGAGCCTCAACATTATTTTTTTCCTCCATTACGCCCACCAAAATTTGGTTTGGTTACCAAAAGAAAATTAAAAAGGGGATTACAGCAAAAATCAGTCACAATATATATATTATATATATATAATTATTTTATGTTGTGTGTGTGTGTGTGGTGTGGTGTGTGTGTGTGTGTGTTTTGGGTGTGTGTGCGTGGTGTCCCAAAAGATGACTCCCCGTTTTTAGCTTAAAAACTTTACCTTCCCCGGGGGATAATTTTTGAAGCTAAGAACGGGGACCCATTTTTGAAGGCTTTAAAACAAAAAGACGCAATATTTAATTTTTATCGTGGGAAAAATGTGTGTGACCGACGTTCATTTTAATGCCCCCTTTAAACGTTAAATACTTTTTCTTTAAAGAGTAAAAATGGGGTTAATCCAGGGCCTATTATCGGAGAAAAACCACGGGGAGTCTCAGTGAATCCTTCCCCTTTGAAAAACTCCACTCTACGACCTAATTTTGATTACATAAAGCTACGAACTGACCTCTTCCCCTGCGATTCAAACTCTTAAATCAGTAAACATTTTTACCTTTTCAAAACAGTACGCCCTGATCCTTCCACGAATCAATATATGTTAGATTTTTTCCTATTCGCCAAGCAGCCTTCCGATCCTCCAACGACAACACAGGACGAATCAGAAGCGGATAGAGCAGCTCCTCCCTCTCTTTGGGTGAATCGGTCCTTGTTGGACGATTAGAGGGGGGGAGATGGGTTTTCCGGCAAGGGTGGGGCGGGGCGCAGCGGTGGAGCCGAGAAACGCCAAGAGAGTTAGTGATGCATGACCCCTCATCATGGGGCTTTTGCATGGGCATATTAAAGAGATGCCCCGCCCCCGGCCCATGAAATTTCGGCCTGGCTCTTCCGGTTACCGGACGGTGACCCCCCCCAAGTTGATGCACGATGCTATGTGCTTGCATGTAGTTTCGTGCCTACTAGCCTACTTTTTTCCTATGCGAATTTTCGGCATTGGTGACTCGTGCACCCCTTTTGGTGAACTGGACCCCATTTGGGCCTACTCGGACGGGGGCAGACCCCTTTCCCCCAGGGGAGGGGGTGTTGAGGGGCCTTAGAAGGCCTGCCTTAGGGGTGCATAGAGTTGCCCCTTTTTTGTTTGGGAGGGGCTGGCAAACCATCTGAGACTGCCCCCTTTTTCTTTCGAAAGGGCGATAGAGGTAGAGCCCCCTTGTCAGGCCTTCAGCCAGGGTTTTGTTAATAGCAGTGCTAGACAGAAAAATCAAATTCCCCTGATGGAAATACCCGGATAAAAATTAGTCTTTCTCCCCCAGTGATGAAAAAAACTGTGGGTTTACTATTTCAGAGGATAAGGAACTTAGGAACAGGTACAGGGCCCCCCTCTCTCACGGGTAAACTTTTGGGGGTTTTTAAGAGAGAGGGGACTCACGTTAAACTCACCCTCCAAAAGAAAATGCCTGGAAAAAAATAGCTCCTCTCCCTCAGTGATGGAAAAAGTCGTGGTTGGCGTTTTCCCGAGGACGAAGGAGCTTTGGAAAAAGGGACAGAACCCCCCCTCTCTCACTGAGGTGAAAAATTTTGGATGTTCAGAGAGAGAGGTTCCACCCCAAAAAAGTCCTGCCATAGGAACCTCCTGGAAAAAAAAAGTTAATTTTTCTCCCTCCTGTGGGAAACGTCTGTGGCCGGGTGTTTTTTAGAAAGGGGGAAGGAAAATGACAGGAACGGTGCAGGACCCCCCCTTTTTTTCAATGAGGTTAAAAAAACCTTTGGGCGTTTCAGAGAAAAGAGGGTTCCTTTTAAAAAGGGGACAGGTCCCCCCCGGGAGCGGGGGAAAAATGCCTGGAAAAAGTGAAAGAGCTCCCTTTCCCCACTGAGGGAGGAGCAAAGTGTTCCAGCAATGATTTGTAGGGGAAAAGGGGATCTCCTCTGGGATACCCCAAGGGTTTACACCTACCCACGTGTTTGCCGTGCGTGGGACCCTTGTTTAGGGGAGACGGAGCCTGGAGGTTGAGCATGCCCTGCAGAGACGCCCCGCGGTAGCAAAAAACGCCCTTTGGTCCTTATTCTGGCAAGACAGGGGGCCGATCCAGGCCCCCGGGCAGGTCAATGGGGTTTCCCCCGGGAGGCTAGGGAAGCAGCATGCTGCCGTTTGGGACCCACACCGTCCTTGTACCCGTGCAATCGGTAATGGCTGCATATATCCACTATACCCCCGTTGCGTTAGACATTGGTTCACACTCAGCTTCCCCCTTTTTGGGCTCCGGGGGGGTGGGGGGCGTGAGTGGATGAAGCCTGCCAAAATATATGGAAAAAATAAACAAAAATCCCCCACAGACAGACTTACTGTTTACGACCCGGCAAGGGCCCAGACCAAAGGGGAGCCACCCCGAAGCCCCTTTCGTGCCTCCGGGTGGCAAAAAAAAACCCCGAGCACAGGATGACACTGTATGCCGCTGCCAAGATGGGGAGACAGACAAATAAAACAGGTAAAACATTTCGTCCATCAATTGTCCAACAGATGGATCTCGGCTGGCCCCTCCCGGCCAGCACCCAGACCAGGAAGGCTCTGAGCCCCCCCCAGACACCCCACTGACTGAATCGGAGCCCCAGCGAACCCGCCGAAAAAGCGGTGCCTCCCGACAACCCCAAAGCCCCAAAAAGGGGGGACCGAAACGGCCGAGGGCCCGGGGTCCGACTTATGGCGATCTGGACCCCCAAGGCGTTTCCCCCAATTCAAGGGCCCCGTTAAACCCCAAGCTTCGCATGCCTCCAGATGGTGGGATTGGGGAGCCAGCGTAAAATCCCGGGTGCGATCCGGGGTTTCGCAGATCAGGGGATATCATCGTCCCAAAGATAAAACCACCCTTTTTTCTGCAGGAGCAAAAGGGGTTAAAAGATGGGAGGAAAGTGAGCCTCTGCCACTGAAAACCCCCGGGGGAAAGAGTCAAGATGGTCTACTTGGCTTCTCAGTCTCATACGATGTGGAGGTGATAACATCACACCCACAGGGCGTGGAGGTTCCCGATTGCGAAGGGGAAGACTCCAACCAGGGAAACCCGGTGACCAGAAAAAGGGACCCCAAGTCCCCCTTGATTGGGTAAAGGGGGCCTACAACCCACGCACTTAGTGCCGAAACCCCTTCGGTGTTTCAAGTGCCAGAATACGGGCAACCCAGGGTAAATGTACAGCCAAACCAAATGTGGGGCTGTAGCAAGGCCCCAAAAGAGGTGTGATCAAAGGGACTAAAGAAAAAGAAAGGGAAAAACAGCCAAAGTCCTAATTGTGCAAGAGGCATCAGCTGGGGCCTGGCTTGCTCTGTCAGGAAAGAGGCGGCCCCCAAACGGCAAGAGGTTGTAAGAGCGACCAGACTTTTTTCCGCCCCCAGGCACCCACGTCTGGGGGGGGGAACAAAACGAAAAGGCTTTCCCGACCTCCTAAGAGGAAGGAAAATGCCCCCCCGCCGAAAAACCGGGGATCTCCCCAAAAACGGAGTTCCCCAAGTAAGCAAGTGCGAGGAAACCAAAGGGAAAAAAGGTTCCAAAAACACCCACGATCCCCCCCAAGAACCAGAAACATGTTCTTCGACGAGGGGGGCTGTCGATCCGATCACTGCTGGGTCACAGCAGTGGCAGTATCCCTGTCCAGGACCGAGGAAGAGGCGATAAGGCAGTCAGTGTTGCCATGGACTTAAAAAAGACGGAAAAGCATAAAGGAAAGGGAAAAGGGAGAAAGGCCCCAAACAGCCCAAAATTTTCCTCAGCCCCGGTCGAACTCCCCTCCCCTCTCCCAAGCCGGTATGCCCCCACAGGCAGCCAAGCCCGGCTATCCCACAGGGAGAGCCAACCAGGGTATTTAGTGCCACAAGCCAAAAAAAGAAAAAGCGAGCCTGCCCCGGGAAGGGGAGCCAATGCACAGAAAAGCCCGGCCCGAGAAAAACCCCAAAGACGAAAAGTCAGACTACCAAAAGGGTCTCCACCCCCCAGTGGATCCAGGGTAGCCTGACGCCCAAAAAGGGCTCAAGCGGAGGATCTCACAATGGAGTTGTCAGACTCCGACCGTGAACCCGAAAGTGACGAGTCTCTGATGTAACTATCAATTAGAAAATATGAACGCAATTAAGTATTCGCAGTGGAAATTGTGGGTTCCCTCAAAGGGGGTGCCCCCTCCACGCAATAGTGCGTCAAGGAGCTTGACATCGTCATGCTCCAGAGAAATTATCACGAACGTCGCTTCTCGGTATACGTCTACGCGCTGCCCGTTCCGATGGGAAAAGGCCTGATGACCGGTGAAGGGAACAATTCCCGCTCCGCAATAGCCGATGCACCCCACTGTGGAGAAGATGTTTTAATCTCTTGCCGTCGAGATTCAATGGCCGGGGGGCCCCTGAAATTTACAATGTGTAAAACGGCCACACTTAGTACTGACATCAGCCGGTAGTGCTTTGCAGCACCGACCCAGTATCATGGGGGAGACTTCAACCAACACCCCATCCCGGCTCCCTGCGGGGACCCGGGTGCGGCTGGCCGTCCATAGCCCCGTGCCGGACATCCCCGAGATCGCCCCTCAAAACACCAGGAGCCAACGCATGTAGAGGGGGGGGTCCTAGACCTCACCTGGCCACTGCACTCTGGGGAGAGGATTGGGTGGGTGTCGATGAGACCGACTAGGACCATTTTGGCACTTAAAAACCCAAAGGATATGCCCCCCGCCGAAATACCACGACCGAATCCAAATGGAAAAAAGACAAGGCCAAGGGGGAGGCGTTCCCCGAGCGCTTGGCCCCCTGTCTGAGAAAACAGAACCCCCAAAAGCGAAAATGTGGAAGTGCTACAACCAGACTTGTAAATGCCATGAGAGGGAGCCTCCACTGACCATACCAAAACTCGGGCCCGGGTCCAGGAGTCACAAGGGCCCTGGGATTTAATACGAGATTAGGGAGGTCAAAAACAGGGTAAAAAATGTGCCCCCAAAACATTTCCCAAGGCAAAGAACCCCCCACAACCTAGCCCTCCTAAGGAGGCGGTGAGGATGCCAGGAAACTGCCAGCAGAGTGAGGCAGGAAAAGTGGTGGAAGGTGTGGTCTTTCGATCACCTACCCCCCCTTTAACTAGGCAAAGGGTCAAGCGGCCACCAGCCGCCAGCCCCCGAGATGCACGCACCCGACCCCCCCGGCAAGGCAACAGACTGGCGCAAGAGTTCTCGGAGAACGAGCGCGAAGCTGCCGCCCAAATGAGGGGAAGACGAACGCCTACAACCAGACAGATGCTAATCAGAGAAAGGGCAGCCCAACCCCATAAATCAGAGTTATCTTTTCTCAGGGAACTAAAGGGGTGCACACAAAGTAGTCCAAACTCAGCCCCCGGGGGAGACGGGGTCTGTACCCCCTATCTCCCGCCCGGGGCTTAGGTGATTGCATTTCCTGCAATCATCAACAGTCCGGAAAAATTTCCCCTCTACCCCCGAGCTGGGGAAAAAGGGGGTACCATAGTTTTCCCTCCCTAAACCAAAGGACCGGGGGAAATACCGCCCCATCTCTCTCCCAGCGTCTGGCCAAAACGCCAGAGGATGGTACTGAAACCGCTCCTGGAAAATGGGAGCCCCACACGAACATCAGGGGTTTACAGGGGTGAGCACAGCGCACAGATAGCCCCGCTCTTGAGCACAAAAAAACGGGGGGATCTGTGGCAGATTCCTTTACCTGGAGAAGGGTTTTTAATTGGGAATCCTCTTGCCATTTAGGGAGCCCGATCCAAAAGGAATCAGAGGTAAGCTTGGCTTGGATAGGTGATACTTTTCAATAGAAAAAGCCAGAGTCAAACCCAAGGTCACCTATCACAGCACTGCCCTAGAAAATGGAAAGCCACAGGGTGGGGGGTTTTCAGTCCAGCCCTTTTAACACACTAATGTCCGTATCCCAACATAAACCCCCAGTGGGTGCAAGATCATTCCTATGCGACGATCTTGCCATCATCTCCCGGGCCACTGCCCAAAAACAAAGCCCAGCGTTGTCTGGCTTGGATCCGAGGAGGTTGCAGGACAGGACTAAAGATCTCTGAGCCAAAACCCAAGGGCCCTTTGGGTTTGAGACGAGAGTTCAAGGGACAATCTGAAAACCCGGGGAAAGGACTTGGGGGGTTCGGAAAACCTTTCCTTTGGGGTAAGGATAGACCCGGGCCCCCTCCTTCGCCAGGAGGTCAGTACCCCTTGACAACAAAGGGAAGAGTTGGGCATGAAGAATGAGTGGGAAAAGCATAGGGCCCGAACAGATACTAAGATCATTTACGTACATCCCCGTAGGCCCATTGTAGACTATGCTCCCCCGCTCTGATTTGGGATCAAGAGAAAAAATAAAGACCCATGGAGACAGTCCAAAAAAAAGCCGCCAGGGGCATTTGGGGGCCCCAAATGGGGAAGGTCCTCACCCCCTAGTGGAACAAACTTCCCCCTTTGGGCCCCACGAATTGATCTAAAGGCACCCCCAATTTTTTCAAAGGCTCCAGGCCCCAAAACAAAGCCTAAGACACAAAAAAGTCAGGGCGCCTAAACAAGTAACGAGTGTTTTTAAAACTCTGGGGTCTCACACAGCAGGGGGGTAAACGCCACAGCTAAAGAACCCCTACTGGCCAAAGGGGAGGGGTCCCCACCCCGACTTTTTCGAAGCTCCGCGGGGCACAACCTCGATAGAGTTTTTCGGGCATGGAAAATGGCAAGAAAAAGAATGAAAAATTTTACGCCTAGCCCAAGGCAGAAACCCCGAGGGGGCATTGCAACCATCACCCCTCCGGGGGTAACATATACACAGACGGACCGGGCGACCCTTTACCCACACTGCGGGCCGGGTTGGAAGGGATGCCACAATATCCAGAGGGGAACAGACAAGCCTCCTCGCTTCGGGGAGGGAGTTGATAGGGGGGCACGAGACACGCGCCCCGGAGAAAAGGACACGTGTCATACACACAGACTCAAAGGACCGTCGGGCTGTCTTCAGCACGTCCCCCATGACAAAATTACCCCTGACAAACCCTCGGCACAAAAAACACAAAAGGGTGCTTGCTCAGGGGAGAAAATTATCATAAACTGGTTTTCCCAGCCCAAAGGGGTAGAGGCAAAGGGGCTTGCTGACAGATAGCCCCAAAAACGGCCCGGGGGATCCCCCAAAAACCCTGATAAACATCAGAGCCAAGTTTTCTTAGGAGGAAAGGGACGTGGCGGCCAACTCCTTCCCCGGCTTCACAGAGAGGAAAAGAGACATTCCCCCCCCGCCCCTGGTATCAGATCCCCAGGCATGAACCACTGGCACTCTTGAAATAAAAAACAGAGGGACCGAAAAATCATTTTTGCCGAAGCGCTAGGGTTTCCACTGGCATGGCAGATCATACAAACCAAGAACTGAAGAGAGGTGTTTCAGCACTGCGGCGAGCCGAACGCCACACTGATACACTACTTGGAGAAAATTTCGTGCACACGCAATTCCTAAACAAAAAACCCCCCAGAAAACAGCCGTGGCTGGTAAAGAGATTCGAGGCTTTCACCACGGCTAAGGGGCGCCTGTGGCAATCCCCCGCCCGGTAAGCACCCAGTGTCAAACCCAAAAAATGAGACAGCCCAAAAAAACTGCACAGCCCGGGAAATGAAAGGCCCCGGGGGAAGCCAGAACTTCGCAAATCTCAAGCAAAAAGCTACCGCCCCATTATAAAGGACTGAGCACGATTTCACTTTAAATTCCCGGCACGTGTTTCTCGTACGGAAATGAGTGAGGGATTTTTATCCCTTTGAATTCACTCTTTGCCAAATACCCCAGCAGAATCCATGCCTACTTTTAGAGATTCTCTGGTTCCCCTTTGCGGCAAACAAGCATTTGCGATGAAAAAACCTTATATAAGCACACCACATCCTGGGATGACTGCCACATGGTAAGGAAGGGCCCCCGCGGAAGAAGCACGGGAAAGGGAAGACGGTTTGGCGCTCGCAGGTTTTAGGCTCCCTTTGCGAGGAGAAGGTTTCTTTTAGGCGGAGAGGAAGATAAACTTTTTTATATATTTTTTATGTGTTATTTTTAAAACATTCGATAATAAACAAAATGACCAATATCCGTTTTGTTTCCAAATTCTAGAACCTTGCCAAAAAGGTTTTAGATTTATGTTTTATAAGAAGCTACAAATTTTTAGCACGTAACGAACCTATAAATTTTGTAGTAAAACCCTTTTCAAAATATTTCACTGTTAAATATTATTCAATTTCGTTTTGCTGCCCCTATCTAACTTTGCTTTTTTCCCCCATCCACCAGGCTATCAAATGATGAAAAAAATCCTTCTTTAAAGATTGGGGTGACGGGGGCGCGAGGGGGAATGTTTAAACAAGAAAAGGGGTCTCTTTTTAAGGACATTAATAAAATAAAAACGTATTTTTTTTCATCTCAAAATGGTGTGACCCACGTTCCCTATTAATGCACCTTTAAACTTAAAAAACTTTTCATTAAGAGTAATCAGTAGAAACCGCCTTCCCAAAAAAAGTTACCAGTAAGTACGAAATGACTATGTGAAAAAAAATTTATCTTGTTTTTATGCTTTTTATAAAAATGTGGAAGATAAACCGCCCCCGGGTTCCACTACTCAGTTTTCTTCGGTACATCGGCTGGTAATAAAAACATATTTTGAACATACATAATGGTAATGCTAACTATTAATTTATCTGAAGCCATACCAGTGACTAAAATACATACACATTATTAGAATACATATATGTGAGTGCAAAGCTAAATGATTTATAAAAAATCACTCGGCATTAGTGCGCTTGATGATATACATTTGAACACAAACACAGCAACGTGACACAAATATGAAAAGGATATCATCCACAATAAGATACGAAATTAAATCGTTTCGAACTCACAACAGCAGAGGACTGGACTGCATAAACAAAACTATTCTCTATCTGGAAAAAAATAACCTGAATATAGATAGCTGTTTGTAAGCAATTTCTTTTTCCTCTCAGTATGATAACTGTACAACTAAAAACAATTGGGTTTAACCCTGTAAACTATAACAATATTATTGATATCTGCGAAGAACAATGAGTGACGGTGTGTGTCATAAATCAGTGTATCAATTTTTTACGAAGCGCTTTATTATTCATCCATTTATTACTAGTTTGGCTACAAGAAAACATTACCAATACACCAGTAAATACACAGGAATTATTATAGCCAGAAGATTTTAGTACTAAGATTCAGATTTCTCAGATCAGTAGTATAATTTCTGGATTTATCATATATTTTAAAGCCTTCTCATCAGATAACAAAAGTTTGCCAAAACATTTTATGGAGAATGACGTTTGTTTAATAAATATCCTTGAGGGACACTATACTAACACATTTTATAAGCGTATTTTTCTCTTCAGATATTTAGCAATAACAAGAACAGGAAAATTATTAATAATCCCTTAGGCAAAAAAAAATCCCAATTCTTAAAATACCCCCTTAATATTTGTAAATCAAGACCGCGTGACCTCATTTTCTCAATGAATCCAAGGTTAAAAACCATAAAATAAGGTCACATCTTGCCACATCTCATCACACTATCAGAGACCTCATCACGATGAACACTTCAGCAAGTTTTCTGCATCTTTTTCTCCACACATGGAACTGAGGACCAATTATCGTCTCCAAAATTTGACCTTTTGGGAAAGTTCAACCCAAAAATATTAGGCGATGGATATAAAATTACTATATGTACACCACATATTGGGATAACTAACACAGTCCTGAAAGAAGGGCCTGTCGCGGGAAAGGAACCCCGGGGAAAAACCAGAGGTTTGGCGTTGCGGGGCTGAGACCCCCTTCGCGAGGAAAAGGGTTGGCCCTTCCCTAAGCGGAAAAAGTAATCTTTTCGTAAAATCTATTGATTATCATGTGACAATAAAAAACGTACTTTTGGGTTTTCCCCCCCTTTTTTCGCCTTCTCCTTATTAAAAATTGCACAAAAAAGCTAAAATAAAAAACCCCCTCATTAAAAGGGAGATTGCAAATAAATACCTAAAGTCGCATTAGGATTACGCGTGTCGCCCTTTTGATCGAGGTTTTATTGTTAAAATAGGCTTATTTATATTTGATTTTTTTTTTTCCGGTTAAGAGGGGGCCCTTTCATAAAATTTTAAATTTTTATATTTATACATCATATTTCATATATAAATATTTTATATATATATAATATATTAAAATTATATATATATTAAAAATTTTATATTATATATATTGCAATACATGCAAAACCAGACTACGGTAATTTATTAATTTTTTATATTAACACATATAGGGTATAATTATCATATATTTTTCCCTAATATATATATATATATATAAAATATATATATATTATATATACATGCACAATTACTTTCTACGTGTATATATTGCAAATATATGCTTTCCCAATAAAAATTCAAAAAGGAAAAGATCTGACCAATATCGATTTGTGGAATGGACCCGGGTTTCAACGGTCTAAAAAATTAAGGAGGGACCTGTAGATCTTCAATTTGGGGATTGTAGGGCAGATGGGTCGTGGGGTTTTGTTTTGAAAAATTGGGGAATTGTCTTTTGGAATATTTTCATCAGTAAAGAAGGCAGACGAGTTTAACTACCTAAATCCGCAATATTTTTTAAATTTTAAATTTAAATTTTAAAAAGTTGCATGTGTGTCAAAATTTAAAAAATTCGGCCTCCCGGATTTCAAATATTGAAAAGAGGGGGTTTTTAAATGCAGTTTTTTTTTGGAAAGAAATTTTCATTTAACTTTCAACATTATGATTTGAACTACCAATACAAAATTTTGGGGTTTAAATCCTGTCCCATCAAAAACGTTATCGATTTATCTCCCCGAAGAAAAAATGGGGAGGCGAAAAATCATTATTCAAAATTTTACAAAAACACTTGATTAATATATATATATATATTATGAAATATATATAATATATATTATATATATATTTTAATATATATATATAAAATATGTTTTATGTATAGTATATTTATATTATAAAATTATATATATATAGGGAAAATAATAATATATATATATTTATATATATAATTTATTACTACCCAAAAATATCTTTCTTTTTTACAGGTAGCGTACAAAAAAACGTACAAATGGGTTTTTCCCTTTTTTTCGCCTTCCCAAATTTAAAAAATGGCAAAATGAAGATATATATACCCCCCTGCTTTAAAAAAAGGAAATTGCAAATGAAAAAACCGAAAACTGAAATTTAGGATTCGCGTGTAAAGGTTTTTTGAAGAGGGAAGTTTATTTTGATCGGGTCTTTTTGCTAAATACTTGGGCTTTTTTAAAATTTTGCTTTTTACAGAAGGGAAAAAAACCCCCCCCCCCCGAGGATTTTTGTAAAAGAAGCTTTTTTAAAACCCACTTTAAAAAATAATTAGGATTAATGAGCGGGCCGGATATATTTTTATATTTTATTTATCCCACATATATATACATAGGTGTATAATTAAAAAATTTTTGCTTTAACACGCTTTACGTATTTTTATTATATTTTAGGGATATGTATAATATATATATATATATATATTAATATAAATATATATATATATATAATCCCACATTTTCCAAAATACTTTGTTTTATATTTTAAATATATGCATTCATATGTATTCTAAAAGGAAAAGATCTGGCTTATCGTTCCCGGGGAATAGTTTCCGGGTTTCAGCGGTCTAGAATAGTAAGAAGACTTGTAAATTTCTTGGGGCAAAATGAGGTTGCCAAAACATATATTTCATTTGAAAAAGTGTAGTAGGTTTTGAGAAATTTTGTGCCCGGATGCTACCTAAACCCGGCAATTTTTAAAAAAAAATTTTAAATCACTTTAAAAAATTTGGGCTGTGGGGTGCCCAAAATTTAAAATTTTCGATGTGGATTTCACGCACATAACAGAGCAAACCGGGACGGCATGAAAAAAAATTTTTTGCTTCCCCCAAGAAAAAATTTAAAACCAAACCAATCTGAAAAGAACGGGCTGTTCAAAACCCAGATTTTTGCGAAGCCCAAGGGGAGTGATGCGACAGTCAATTTTATCAAAATTTTTTAACGAAACCCTTCAAAATATATATGTATATATATTTTTTTTTAAAATTACTACCCACAAATATCTTTCATGTTTCCCAGGTAGCGGGGCCCCGAGCGGTCTAAGGCGCTGGTTTAAGGCACCAGTCTCTTCGGAGGCGTGGGCGAATCCCCCCGGGGGCCAACGTTTTTGGCACGGCACTGGAGCAGGGGGCTGGCCCAAAAAGAAAAGGACGCAACAAACCCAAAAATTAAATGCAGAGTTTGGGAAAAATGTTCTATCGGTGCCCCCAGGGTCCCTTACTCACAATCCGTATTTACTAGGATTCTCTAGACCACCAGTGGCAGCCATTCCATCATGTGAGGGAAAGTAATTTCATTATGTACCCCCCAAAAACTCGGGAATAACTCCCCAAAAGGGGCGGGGGACGGGGGGGGGCCCCCTTCACAGGATAGAACACGGAAAAACAAAGGGGTTTTTTGTTGGGAGTAGGCCCTGAGTCTCCCTAAAGGGGGCTGGTTTTTGGGGGGGGAAAAGAGAGGAATAATAATAATAGTGTAACATTTCGTGGCTTATTAATACTTTTTGGCGATAATAAAGATAATTCTTTAAAAAACAAAAACCCTTTTAAAAAAAAAGATTATCCCAAAGTCCCATGTATTTTTTTGAAATGATTTTTTCAAGCGAGGGATAATTTTTAAAAGCTAAGAACATAAAAAAACGCAAAAATTTAATTTTCACGGGGGAAAAATTGGTAAACCGAGTTTCCTTTTTCTACTAAAACCTTTTAATCTTAAAAAATACTTTTTCTTTAAGAGTAATAATGTGGTTAATCCAGGGGATTATCAAAAAGCAACACAGCGAGCCCCTCATTTAAAAATCTTTTCTTTGAAAAATCCACTTACTGCCCTAAAGGGTTTTGTAATTACCAGTAAGCTACGAACTGTTTGTCACTGAAAAAAATTCCCCCCGGCGTCATAGTTATTTTGTTATATGCTTTCTATAAAAATTTTTGGGAAGATAAATCCGCCCCCGGGTTCCACTACTCAATTTCATCGGACATGGGCTGGTAAAAAAATATATTTGAAAACACAAAAATGGTAATGCTAACTATAACATGCAATAGAAAGTTTACCAGTGAGTAAAATACGAGCGTGGGGTGAGTATGTGTGGGGTGCGCGCGTGCGCTTTCTATTTAAACCCTTTCCCAAATTTCATTTAATATGCTCTTTTAAAATAAACCTTTTATGTACCTGTTTTATGCAAATATATGTTTCATATGCCCATGTAAAGGCAAGCAAAATGATATAAAAAAAAATTCATCCGGCATTAGTGAAATTTGGGAATAAAAATTTTAAGCAAAAACAGTAATTTTTACCCCAAACATTTTTAAAGGAAAACCACAAAAAGATACAAAAATTAAAGGGGTTTCGAGCGACTTGGCTGCTAAACAAAACTATTCTTTTATCGGGAAGAAATAAAAACCTAAGTTAGGATAGCTGTTTATAACCCAATTTTCTTTTTCCCTATTGGTTTTATAACTGTAAAAATAAAAAAATAAGGGGGTTTTAATTCTGTAACTAAAAACAATATTTATCGAGATCTGCGAAAACCCCTGAGTGACGGTGTATTCATAAAACCCTTTTGTATCAATTTTTTCAAAACCGCGGTTATTTTTTCATCCTTTTAAATTACTATCAAAAAGCTTACATTTTCTGCAAGTAGTTTTGTCTACAAGAAAACATTCCCAATACATCAAAAGTACAACCAAACTACAGCGTATCATATCATCACTCCTTGTCTCCACTAAAGCTGTCTTCTACTTTTTTAAAAAATTGCAAATGAATACACCAAAAATGGGGCCCACTGTGCGGAAAGGTTTAAAAGGGTTTAAAACCCCTGAAAATTAAATTTGTATTATAGCCGAAGTTTTTTAAGTATCGTATTCTCTTTCAAGGTTCTGTTTTTCAGTAGTAGAATTTCGGGAATTTTTAAATATTTTTTTTTAAGCCTTTTTATCAGATAAAAAAATGTTTGAAAAAATACTGGAAACATTGTTTTGGCGAATGAGCTTAAAAAATATTCCTGAGGGGACAAAATACAAACACTTTTGGATAACGTAGCTTTCTTCAGAAAAGAGGAATATTATTAATAACCCCTAGGGCGAAAAAACAAACATACCCTTTTTAAAAATACCCATTAAGATATCTGAAAATTTCTTTTTCCGCATGATCATTTCCCCTCAATCAATCACACGTTAAAAAACTATCGGGGAGACCGGGTTCACGATGAACACTTCAAAAAGTTCTTGTATCTTTTTTATCCACACTTTAACTGGTGACCATTATTGTTTTCAAACTTTGACCTTTTGCAAAGTTCAACCAAAGATTAGGCGAGGGAAATAACCTTACTATAGGTAAAAACCCACATATCGGGAAAAACAACACAGCCCCGGGAAAGAAGTGGCCTTTCGCGGGAAGGAACCCCGGGAAGACCAGACGGTGTGGGGGTTTTGCAGGTCGACCACCCCTTCCCCCGAGGAGAAGGTGGTTTTTTAAGTGGAGAGAAAAGGGGGTAATTTTTTGGCGTAATTACCGACTTACCCATTGACAAAATAAACGTACAAAATGGCTTTTTCCTTTTTTCGTCTTCTCCAAAAAACTATATATGCATCCTACTTTAAAAAAGGGAAAATTTGGAAAATGAATATTTAAAAATCAAAGACTTTTTTTTAGGATTAAGCGTCTCAGTCATTTTGATGATTTTGATCGGGGTTTTTTTCTTGAAATATTGGAGTTTTTTTTAAATATAATGATTTCTAAAACCGAATACACGGGGAAAATGAGCAAAAATAAAATTTGTACTAAGTTTGCTATTTAAAATTATAAAAAATTACAGACTAATGAGTGGGCCGTGATATATTTCAGCTCGCTAAGATACATAAAGCCCTTGGGCCCAATAAATGATTTTAAACAATATTGAAAGAATATAGAACGGGAAATTTTCTTTTGGGTTTAAACTATTTATAAATGTGTTTTATATTATGTATATAATATATATATATATATATATATAATATATTATATAAAAATATTTTCCTTTCCCCAAAAATTTCAAAAGGGGGAAAAGTCGGGACCATACCCGATTAGTAGAATGAATCAGGTCACGCGGTTTAAAATAGAAAGACCTGAAAACCTTCAACCTGTGATTCGTGGGGCAGTTTGAGGTGTGGGGAAAAATCCCGGGTGGGTAGGTAAAGGAATGTCACTGGAATGTTTTAAATCAGTCATAGGAAATTTGCACTAACAGTGGGACGATTTTGCTACCAAATTTTCGCAAAAAATATAAAACTCAATTAATTTCGTTTTTTAAACCCCAAAAATACCCACATTGTAGGTATATAAAATTATATATTTAAAACAAAAATTTTATTTAAATACATAAATTACAAAACATATTATACATGATAACAAGATATACATATAATGATATTTTACAACATTACATATATATACATAAAAAATAAATATAATACATATATAAAACATATATATACTATATTACATAAAAAAACATTTTATACAATAAAAATACATAATCAAAATATATACATATATACATATATATACATTATAAAAAAAAACAAATATAAAATATATATCCCTAATACATATATTAAATAAACTATATTTTACTATATACATAATATACATATATAATATATTTTACACAATATTATAAAAAATATACACACAAACACACAAATATATAAAATTACACAAAAAACCAAAAAAATATATATATAAAATATATATATATATATATATATATATAATATTATAAATCTATACAAACAAAACACAAAATATATTTATAAATTTTACACCCCAAACCCAAACAAAAATATTAAATATAACCCCAAAAAACCCCACAATAATACATATCACCAAACACACCCCAATATATTAATATAAATATATATATATATATATAATAATATATATTATATATAAACAAATAAAAAACAAACACACACAAATTTTTAATACATATAAAAACCCAACACACAAATATAAAACCCTATAACCAAACCACACAATATATACATATACACACAAACACACACAAATATAATAATATATAAATTATTTTAATATATAAAAAATTTTATATAATATTATATATATTTTAAATACAAAAAAACCCACCCCAACAATATTAATACAATACAAACACACACCCCAATATTAACTTTAAAACAAACACACACCAATATTTTAATATATATATAAATTATAAAATATATATAATATATCCCAATAAAAAAAAAACACACAAAATATATAACATTACACACAAACACACACCAATTATAACTATACACAAAAAACACACACACAAATTTTAATATATAATATATTAATATATATATAATATAATTTTAGGTAAATTTTTTAATCTAATAATTAATATATATATAATATATTAAAAATATAATATATATATATATAAAATTATATATACGTGCGCGCGCGTTTACTATTTCCCGGTTAATATGCTCTATTTATGTGTGTATATGCAAAACGCATATACATACACTTTTTTTAAAACCCTATATGTGAGGCAAGCTAAGTGATCTAAAAAAAAAATCACTGGGCCCGTTAGGGGCACTTGATGATAACTTTTTCAGCAAACACAGTAACGGTACACAAAAATGAAAAGGAAAATAAGTGAAAAGGGCCCGGGGGAAACCAGAACTTTGCAAAACTCAAGCAGCAGCATTTCCCCCAAATAAAGAAAAACAAATCGTTTTGAACTCACCAGCAGTGCGACTGGACTGCATAAACAAAAAATATTTTTTTTTCTGGAAAAAAACAAACTTTTAAATATAGGATAGTTGGTTTTTTTTAAGCAATTTTTTTTTCTCTCTCAGTAGTAACTGTACAATAATAAACAATTTGGTTTTTAAATTTTGTCACTATTAAAAAAATATCATCAATATCCCACGAAGAACAAAGAGTGACGGTGGGATATGATAAAATCTTTTATCAAAATTTTTTCGAAAACGTTTTTTATTTACCCTTTTATTACTATCACAAATTTCTTATCATTTTCTGCAAGTAGGGTTTCACAAGAATAACATTCCAATGCACAGTAAATAAAAAGAAACTTTCCGCGTATTTACACAAGGAGTTTTTTTACCCTTATCTCCACTTAAAAAGCTGTTTTCCACTTACTTAAAAATTTCAAAAAGAAACAAAATAAAATCGCCACCCGTTCGGTAGGGGTTTTAAAAATTTCAAACTGATAAGTTAAATTTTGGATTATACCTGAAGATTTTAGTATCATATTCTCTCTCAAAGGTTTAGATTCCTTTTTAAAAAATCACATTTCTGGATTTATCATATATTTTTTAAAACCTTCTTAAACAGTTAACAAAAAAATTTTCAAAATATGGAATTTCATTTTATGGTGGGAAAGACGCTTATTAAATAGCCTTGATGGACACTTATAAAAACACTGTATAAACGTATAATTTTCTCTTTATATTTAAACAAAAACCCAAAAAAGGAATTATTTAAAAACCTAAAGCGGGAAAAAAAAAAAAAACATCCCCAAATTTTCAAAATACCCATTACTGACATTTGTAAACATTTCCGTATGACCCATTTGGGTCAATGAACAAAAAAAGGTTAAAAAACCCCTAATTAAGTCACATCTTGCCACATCCTCAACAAAATATCTGGGGGCCTAATTTCCCATGAACTCTTCAACAAGTTCTCTTTCAATCTTATTTTTTCCACACATGGGAAATGAGTGACCGTTTTTCGTTCCAAACTTTGACCTTTTTCAAAGTTCAACCAAAGATTGGCGATGGAAATAACCTTACTATTGTACACCCAAAATGGATAACTAACACAGTCATGAAGAAGTGGCCTGTTCCCCCAGGAAGGGGAAACCCGGAAGAAAACCCGAAAAGGTTGGCGGTTTTCAGGTTTTGAGATTCCCCTTTGCGAGAAAGGGTGGTCTTTTAAAACGGAGGGAGTAATCTTTTTTCGTATATTTCCGAATTATCACAAACAAAATAAAAAGTACACATGGGGGATTTTCGTTTTTTCCCAAATTTTAAAAAAAGGGACAAAGTAGCTATTTCATAACCCTGATTTAAAAGGGAAATGGCAAAAGAATACCTAAAGACTGCAATAGGAATTTTCGCGTGGGGGCCCTTTTTTATTTAAAGGCTTATTTTTAAAATAGGGCTTATTTACATTGCCATTTCATAGAAAGAATACACGAGCAAATAAGCAGGATATGTTTTTACTAAGATTTCATTATAACATATTAAAAAAAAAAAAAAAAAAAAAAAAAAAAAAAAAAAAAAAAAAATATATTATTATTTTATTATATATATATATATTTTTATATTACGGATTAATAGGGCCGTGATATATTTTTTATTTTTATTTTACATTTCATAAAATATATATATATATAAATAATATTTTATTTTTATATATTAATTATACATAAATTATAAATAATACAATATATGCTTAAACATGACTTTTTTAGTATTGTTTTGGGGTTTTTTTGGTTTTAAAAATTTAATATTTATATATATATTATATATAAATTATATAATATTTATTATATATAAAATATTTTATATATAATAAAATATATATATTATAATATATTAAAATTTTAATTTTAAAATATACATGCACATTTCGTATATAATTATGCTAAAATATTTTAGGCTCATTTTTACTTTTCTATTTCACAGAAAAATACCCCGAACAAAAGAGCTGTTTTACTAAAAAAGCTATTAAACATATTTTCAAGAATAACTTAAAGGGGTTAAGGGGCGGGCCATGAAAATATTTTTAAAATTCATACATTAAAATACAATTTAGGGATTATGTTGCCTACTTATAAAAACAAGCATAGCATGACTTTACAGTATTGTAGTATAAAACATATACATAAAATATGTATAATATATTATAATATATTATAAATATATTTACATAAAACATATACGAATACGTTTTATATATTATAAAAAAAAATTTCATTCATATATATTCTAAAGGGGAAAAAAATCTGACCTATATCGATTGTGAATGGATCAAGTCAAGCGGTTTTGAATATTAAAAATTGTAGATCTTTAACCTGTGATTCGTAGGGCCAAAGAGGGCGTGCGGAAATAAATTTTCTTTATTTTACAAAAAATGAATTTTTTGATCATTTAACCCAGACCCCCAACAAATTTAAAGAATGATTAAAGTATGTGTGTGTGGGGCAAAATTAAAGGGGGTTTTTTTGTATGTATGTGTAACCAAAAACATAGACATATAATATATATTTTAATATATATATATTTTTAAAATATTTTTATATATTATGGTGTGTGTGGGGTGTGTGTATTAATTTCATATAAATACTACCCTAAATTTTATATATATATATATAATATATTAATATAATATAAATTTTGGAAATCTACTTATAAAGGAAATTTTGTATTTTCCCCCAGCATTTAACAGTGTAAAAACAGGTGGAAATATGTGTACAAATAGATTTCCCGGATGGATGAGGGGCCCGTACCCGAAGAAGTGTGGAAGACCAGACACAAGTCTGAGACCCCTTCTCAAAAGGGGAAGGCTGGTCTATAGGGGGAGAGGGAATTTAAACCTTTTTTCCCATAAATTTTATTACTTTAAATTTTGATATGCCAATAAGAAACGTACATACGACACTTCCCGTTTCGTCTTCCCCCCAAAAAAAACACGAGCCTGTTCAAGTTCCGCCTTGCTCATTTTGGAAGGAAAATAAAATCCTTTAATATCTTTTAAAGGGGTGATTTGTGACCTGGCCCAAAAATGTCCCCTTAAGCCTGGAAAAACTTTTCAGCATTTAGCAAAATATTAAACATAAAAAGGTAACAGGAATTTAAGATTTGGGAGACATTTTACATTTTAAAATTTAAATTTTACTCTCTTGTATTAAAATTTTCCTACTATTAAAAAAATGAAGTTAATCCCTTTTCCCCCTAATGTTATCGAGTTGCAAAGGCAAAAGGGTGACGATTCATTTGCCACACTTTCCCCGATGGGTATTTTCTGTACTATAAAAAAGTCTTGCAGTAATCCTGCGAAGGGCAAACCTGTCGCCGTAATATTTTGCGAAGACCCAAAGAGGGGACGGTATGGCGATTAAAAAACATTTTTCCCCCATTTTTCGAAGGGGGCTGTTTTTATCCATGTTTTTTTTTTTCACAAAGGGTTTTATATTCCCGTAGGTTTTGCGTGGCCGAGCGGTCTAAGGCCTGGTTTTAAAGGGCCCGTCCCCTTCGGAGGCGGGGGGGTTCGAAACCCACCGCTGCCAAAGGGTTTTGGGGACTGCAGTGTGGCAGTGGTCGGGGCCCCTAAGCCCCGATCCCGGGGGAAAGCCGCCTTCGTAAAACACACTAACCACCCCAAATACAAAAAACCCTTTATTGTACCTTGTCACAAAGGGAAAGGAAAATTCCCCCCGGGATAAAGGGCTTCTTGTGCTGTTTTAAATTTAAGGGTTTTGGATCAAACTACAAACACGGACATTAAACCCCTGGCGAAAAGTTCTTTGTAGAGTATCACAGGAATTTTGTGACGGTTTCAAAAGAGACGGTGTAAATTCACCGGTTTGTTTTTAAAAAAAGCCAACTAAAACGAGGACTGCGGGGGTAGGCTTAAAAAGTTTTTAAACGGGTAAATTATGGCATTGAAGACCGAACATGAAATTAAAAAAATACTTTTTAGAACCCCCTAATAATAGAAAGAAACTTGGCATTAAAAATGACTTTACAAAAACCCGTTCAGATATATTAAAAGCAATTTTTAAAACTGAAAACATTTTAATTTAAAATATATTTTATATAAAATAATTATATATATTTAATATGGTTTTTAAAAATTGAGATGCATATATATGTATGTAAGGGATGCCCCATATTAAAATATGGGCCTATGCATATACACAATACAATTTCATAACACACCCCACACACACACCCCACACAAAACACACACCAACACCAAAACCACATATAAAAATATTTATATATATATATATATATATATATATTATATAATATGCATATAAAATATAAAACGCCCTATACATACATACCCCAATAATATTAAAGTATGTTTTACATAGATATTTTATATACAAAATATATACTTATGCAACACACACAAATTTGGGATAAATATATGCTGATATCTAGATTTTTTACCCTTTTTTTGATTCACCCTAATTCCCTTTTATTGTGTGCAAAATTAAAATAATAACTTCATTTTGGGCCCCGGGTCCCTAAGACAGATTTAAAATGTTCCAGTCCAAATTCCTAAAAACCTTTAAAAATTTTTATTCCGCACGACCTCAGTTGCCCTTTTATTCCCAAAACAATCACTTTAATCAGGTAAAAATTCCTGTTCTAAAAGAACGGGCCGGGTCCATTCCCCGAACAAATATTTTTACATCTTTTTTTTTCTTTGCCACATTATCAAAAGGGCTGAGCACGATGTTTCCCCTTCAAAATTTTCCCCCCCCGTGTTTTTTCTGCACTGGAAAAAGAGGGAAGGGGTTTTTTAAACCTCCTCAGATTTCGTTCTCTTTGGGCCAAAATCACACCAAAGCAGAATCCTGCCTACTTCTGAGATTCTCTGGTTCCCCCCAGCGGAACCAATGCATTAGCGATGAAAATAACCTTACCATAAAACCCCACCCCCTCCTGGTACACAGTGGTGGGGGGAAGGCCGCCGCAGGAAGGAAACAAGGAAAGTAAGGGCGGTTTGGTGGTCCCCCCGGTCCCGGGCACTCCCTTAGCAGGGGAAAAGGTTTTGTCTTTGAGCGGAAGAGAGGGGTTTAAAATTAAAGGAATATTTTTTAAAAGGTTATTTTTTACAACATTCGAAATAAACATAAAAAAGACCAAAATCCGTTTCGTCTTCCCAAATTTTAAAACCTATTGCCTACAATATTTAGATTCACGTTTTATTTAAACTACCGTTTTGTAAACTACTTTTTGTCTTCCCAATTTTAAAAAATGAATCCTAAAATTTAAAAGTAAAAAAATTTTTCAGGGCCCCTATCTAATTTTTTTCCCCCAGGCTATGAAATTTATGTAAATAATCCTTTACTTAATGATCGGGGGGGAGGGGCGCGGGGATAAGTTTCAAGGAACATTTTAAATTTTCCCTCTTCGGAAAAAGTGTGTGACCCGGGGCTTCCCTAACCCAATGCACCCTTTAAAAACGTTAAAAAAACTTTTCATTAAAAATAAAAATGGGGTTTAAAACCCCCGGGGAATTATTTTAAAAAAGCAAGACAGCAGTCTCAGTTTGGAAAACTTTGCCTTCGAAAAATCCCCAAACTACTGACCTGAAAGGTTTTTAGTTACCCAAAAAAACTACGAACGCTCACGTGATAAGAAATTCCCCCGGGATATTACTTATCTTTTTATATTCTTTTTTAATTTAAAAATTTGGGGAAAAAAAACCGCCAACCCGGGGGCCCCCATTCAGAATTCATCGGCACATCGGGTGGTAATAAAAACATTTTAATCATAATGTGGATGCTAACTTAACATTAAAAATAAAACCATACCCCGTGAAATAAAATAAAGAGCTTTTTGTGAGTAGGGGGACTGGGGTGTGGCGTGCGTGTTGGGGCGCGTTTTTCTAACCCTTAAAAAATTTCAGTTAAAATGCTCTATTTTTTATAACCCCTTTTTTGTAACCCGGGAATATGCGGCAAATGTGTATTTCAATGCTATGCACACGCGTAATTAACACATTATGTTGGGGGCAAACTAAGGGGTATATAAAAAAAATAAATCGGCATTAGTGCACTTGATCATATACATTTGAGCAAACACAGTAACGTGTACACAAACGTGAAAAGGAAAACATCCACAATAAGATACAAAATTAAATCGTTCGAACTCACACAGCATTTGCGACTGGACTGCATAAACAAAACTAGTTTTTTATCGGGAAAGAAATAAAACCCTTTAATTGTATAAGGCAATTTTGTTTCTCTCTCAGTATAAAAAATGTACAACTAATAAATAATTTTGGGTTTTAATTTCTGTCACTATAAACAATATTATCGAGTATCTACGAAGAACAATGAGTGACGGTGCATATCATAAAATCATTCTATCAAATTTTTAAAGAAGCGTTTTATTATTCATCCATTTTACTTACTATCAACAAATGCTTATCATGTTCTGCAAATAGCTTGTATACAAGAATAACATTACCAATACATCAGTAAGTACAGAAGAAACTACAGCGTATCGCATCAAGGAGTCTCACTCCTTGTCTCCACTAAAAAAAGCTGTTTTCTAATTACATTAAAAATTGCAAATGAATACAACTACAATCAGACACTGTGCGGTAGGTTAAAGCGTTTTAGACTGATAAATTACTTCGGTATTATAGCCAGAAGATTTTAGTATCGTATTCTCTCTCAAGGTTCAGATTTCTCAAAGATCAGTAGTATAACTTCTGGATTTATCATATATTTTTAAGCCTTCTTATCAGATAACAAAAGTTCACAAAATACTGGAATACAATATATGATGAATGACGCTTAATAAATATCTTTGAGGGACACTATAAGAACACATTGAATAACCGTATATTTTCTCTTCAGATATTTAACAATAACAAGAAGAGGAATATTATTAATAATCCCCAAGGCGAAAAAAATAAACATCCCAGTTCTAAAAAATACCCATTAATGACATTTGTAAATCATTTCCGCATGACCCCATTTGCTCAATGAATCCCAAGGTTAAAAACCAAAAATTTTAAGTCACATCTGGCCACATCTCATCACAGCAGAGAGAAGCAGGATAGATGAACAGGCTCCTCCCCTCTCTCCCTGCGGTGAATCGGTCCTTGATTGGACGTTTCGAGAGGGGGGGTGATCGGTTCCGGCAAGGGGGGCGGACGGGGCGCAGCGGGTGGAGCCGAGCAACGCCAAGAGAATTAGCATGATGCCATGATCCCTCGATCATGTGGCTTTTGCATGGGCATATTAAGAAAATGCCCCGCGCCCGGTCCCATGCAATCTCGGCCTCGGCTCTTCCGCGTTACCGGACGGTGACGCGCCCCCATTGTTTGATGCCACGATGCTATGTGCTTGCATGTAGCTTCGTGCCCTACTAGCCTACTCTTTTCCTATGCGAATTTTCGGCATTAGGATGACTCTGTGCACACCTTCTGGTGAACTGGACCCCATCTTCGGGCGCGTGCTCGGACGTGGGCAGACCTTTACCTCCCGCAGGGGAGGGTTTTGTCTGGGGGGCCTTAGAAGGCCTGCCTTACGGTGTGAAATAGAGTTGCCATTCTTTTTGTTAGGGTTTGGTCTGGCAGACATCTGAGGGACTGCCACTTTTTTTCTTTCGAATAGGGCGATAGGCAGTAGAGCCCCTTGTCAGGCCTTCACCCAGGTTTCGTCTAATAGCAGCTGCTAGACAGAACATCAATTTCCCGTGATAGGAAGTACCTGGATAAAAGTTAGTCTTTCTCCCTCACTGTGATAAAATAGTCTGTGGTTGACTATTTTAGAGGGATGAAGGAACTTACTGGAACAGGTACGGGTTCCCCTCTACTCTCACTGAGGTGAAACTTTGGGTGTTTCAAAAGAGAAGAGGGATTCACGTTAAAAACTCACCCTGCCAAAGGAACTGCCTGGAAAAAAGTCAGCTCCTCTCCCTCACTGTGAGGGAAAAACAGTCTGTGGTTGGCTGTTTCCAGAGGGACAAGGAGCTTACGGGAAAACAGGTACAGAACCCACCCTGCTCTCACTGAGGTGAAACATCCTTTGGATGTTTCAGAGAGAAGAGGGATCCACCTCAAAAACCGTCCTGCCATAGGAACCTCCGGGAAAAAAATGTTAATTTCTCTCCCTCACTGTGGTGAAACAGTCTGTGGCCAGCTGTTTCAGAGGGATGAAGGAACTGGCAGGAACAGGTGCAGGACCCCCCTCTTTTTTCACTGAGGTGAAACAACCTTTGGGCGTTTCAGAGAAAAGAGGGATTCACTTTGAAAAAGGGTAACAGGTCCCCTCCGAGGAGCGGAGAGGAACTCCCTGGAAAAAGTGAAAGAGCCCCCTTCCTCACTGAGGAAGGCAGAAGTGTTCCCATCAATGATGTCCTGTAGGTTGGAAGGCATCCCCTCTGGGATACTCCCAGAGGTTGACACCTACCCACGTTTTTTCCCGTGCGTGGCACCCTTGTGAGCTGGGAGACGGGAGTCCCTGGAGGGTTGAGCGATGCCGTGCACGAGTACGCCCCGCGGCTAGCAACACGCCTCTTTGGTCCTCTATTCTGGCAAGACAGGCGGCCTGATCCAGGCCCGGTCAGGTCAATCGGCTGGTCTCCCCGGGAGGCTAGGGTCAAGCAAGTCATGCTGCCGTTGGTACCCACACCGTCCGTGTGTACCAGTGCAATCGGCTAATTGGCTGCGTATATTCACTCATCACCCCTGTTGCTGTTAGACTTTGGTTCTAGAAACTCAGCTTCCCCTTGTTGGACTCCGTGGTGGGTGGGGGCGTGAGTGGATGAAGGACTGCCAAGTATATGGAAAATAAAACTAAAAATCCCCCACAGACAGACCTTACTGTTGACGACCCGTGCAAGGCCCAGACCACGGCAGCCACCCTGAAGCCTTATGTGCCTCCGGGTGGCAAAAGAAAACCCCGAGCACAGGATGACACTGTCATGCCTCCCGCCAAGATGGCGGACAAGACAAATAAATCATGAAACAAACATGTCTGTCCACCAGATTGCCCAAAACAGAGGGGACTCTCGTGCTGGCCCCTCCAGGCCAGCACCCAGACCAGGAAGGTCTCTGAGCCCCCCTCAGACGACCCCACGAATGAATCAGGAGCACCAGCTGAACCAGCCGAACAGCTGGTGCCCCCACGAGCAAGCCCCAAAGCCGAAAGGGCGGACCGAAACGGCCGAGGCCGGAGTCCGACTCTGATGGCGAGTCTGGACCCCCAAGGCGTTTCCCGCAATTTAAGGTCCCCGTAAAACCCGAAGGCTTCGACAATCCCTACCAAATGGTAAGGGCTTTGGAGAGCCAGCGCAAAATCCGGCTGTCGACCCGGGTTGCGCGAGATCAGGGCATGATCATCGTGCCCAAAGATAAAAGCCACCCTTTTGTTTCCTGCAGGAGACAAAGGAGTTAAAAGATGGGAGGAAAGTGAGCCTCTCGCCACTGAACCCGAGAGAAGAGAGTCAAGATGGTGCTACTTGGCTTCTCAGTCTCATACGATGTGGAGGTGATAACATCACACCCACAGGTCATGGAGGCTTCCCGATTGTCGAAGGGAAGACTCCAACCAGGCAAGTCCTGGTGACCATGAAAGGTACCCCAAGCTCCACCCTTGATCTGGGAAAACTGGGGTACCTAAAACCCAAAGCACTTATGTGCTGAACCACTTCGGTGTTTCAAGTGCCAGAAGTACGGACACCACCAGGCAAAACTGTACAGCCAAGCCAAAATGTGGTGTCTGTAGCAAGGCACACAATACTGAGGTTTGGGGCATCAAGGCACATAAAGAAGAAAATAAGGACACAACAGCCAAATGTCCTAACTGTGCCAAGAGGCATCCCCCTGGAGCCGGGCTTGCTCTGTCAGGAAAAGAGGCGGCCCTCAAACGGCAAGAGGTTGCTAAGAAGCGACCAGACTTTGTTCCTGCCCCCCCGGCACCAAACGTCTGGGGGAGGAACAAAGCGAAAAGGCTTCCCGACCCCCTAAGAGGAAGGAAGCTGCCCCCAGCCGAAACCGGAGATCTCCGACAATCAGGAGTTCCCCCAAGTGAAGCAAGTGCAGAGGAACCACAGGAAGAAAGTTCCAACAGCACCACACGGTCCCCCCCAGACCCAGAAGACATGTTCTTCGGACGAGGGGGACATGTCGATCCTGATCACTGCTGTGGTCACAGCAGTGGCAGTATCCCTGTCCAGGACCGAGGAAGAGGCGGATAAGGCAGTCAGTGTTGCCATGACGACTCTTAAACAGACCGTGAAAAGCATAAAGGGAAGGAAGATGGAGAAGGCCAAAATCAGCCAATCCTCTCCCTCAGCCCAGGTCGAGACTCCCCTCCCCTCTCCAAGCCAGGCTATGCCCTCACAGGCAGAGCCTAGCCAGGCTATGCCCTCACAGGCAGAGCCAAACCAGGCTGATTCAGTGCCACAAGCCAAAATCAGAAGAAGCTGAGCCTGCCCAGGCAAGGCCACCCAAATGCACAGAAACAGCCCTGGCCCGAGAAAAGCCAAAGACGAAAGTCAGAGCTCCCAAAGGCTCTCCACCCCCCAGGGGATCCAGGGATAGCCTGACAGCCGAAAGAGAGTCCTCAAGCAGTGAGGATCTCACAAAGGAGTTGTCAGCCTCCGACCGTCAACCCAATGTGACGATGTCTCTGATGAAAACTATAATTAGTAACATCATGACACGCAATCTAAGTATTCTGCAGTGGAACATCTGTGGCTTTTTCCTCAAGGAGTGGGCCCTCCTCCACGCAATAGTGCGATCAAGGAGCATTGACATCGTCATGCTCCAGGAGACATTATCAGCGGAAGCTGTTCGCTTCTCAGGGTATCACGTCTACGCGCTGCCACGTTCCGATGACCCTGGTGAAGGCAACAATTCCCTGCTCCGCAATAGCCGATGCACCGCACTGTGGAGAAGATGTTGAATCTCCTTGCCGTCGAGATTCAACTGGCCGGGGGGGCCCCTGAAACTGTACAACGTTGTACAGCAGGCCACACTGTAGTAGCTTAGACATCAGCCAGGTATGTGCTTCCGCACACACGACCGAGTGATCATAGGGGGGGGAAATTCAATGCACACCACCCCATCCTGGTCCCTGCAGGGTACCGGATGCGGCTGGCCGTCCCCATAGCCAACGTGCTCGAGACATTCCCCGAGATCGCTCTCCTCAACAGCCAGGAGCCAACGCATGTGAGAGGAGGGGTCCTAGACCTCACCCTGGCCACTGCGACTCTGGGTGGAGAGGATTGGCTGGCGTGTCGATGAGACCGTCACTAGTGACCATTATTTGGGACTATAACAACCCTCATGGATAGTGGCCCAGCCGAAATACCACGACCGAATCCAAGATGGAAAACAGACAAGGCCAAATGGCAGGCGTTCCAGAGCGCCTTGGCCCCTGTCTGAGAAGCAATGAACCCACACAGAGGGAAAACGTGGAAGTGCTACAAGCCAGACTTGTAAATGCCAAATTTATGAGGCAGCCTCACTGACCATACCCAAAACTCGGCCTGGGTTCCAGGAGTCACAAGGACGCCTGGTACTTCAATGACGAGATTAGGGAGGTCAACCCACAGGTAAACATGTGCCGAAAACATTTCCGAAGGCAAAGAACCCCCGACAACCTAGCCCTCCTAAGGGAGGCGGTGAGGGATGCCAAGGAAACTGCCAGCAGAGTGAGGCAGGAAAAGTGGGTGGAATGGTGTGAGTCTTTCGATCACCGTACCACCCTCTCAGAGCTATGGCAACGGGTCAAGCGAGCCACCAGCCCCTCAGCCCCGAGATGCACGCACCACGACCCCCAGGCAGAGGCCCAAAAGACTGGCGCAAGAGTTTTTCGCGAGAACGAGCAGCGACAGTCTGCCAGCCGAACTGAGGGCAAGACAAGAACGCCTACACCAGACAGACTTGCTCACATCAGAGAAAGGGCAGCCGAACCCGATAACTCAGACGTTTTCTTTTTTCTGAGGGAACTAAGAGATGCACACAAAGCCAGTCGCAACTCAGCCCCGGGCGATGACGGGATCCGTACCCCATCATCTCCCGCCTGGGACTGGTAGGTGAGCTTGCATTCCTGCAACTCATCAACGGTCCTGGGGAAACTTCCACTCTACCCCAGAGCTGGAAGAGGGCTACCATAGTTCCCATCCCTAAACCAAAGGAGCCGGGGAAGTACCGCCCCATCTCTCTCCTCAGCTGTCTGGCCAAGACTGCCAAGAGGATGGTACTGAACCGGCTCCAATGGAAAATGGGAGCCCCACACGAACACCTCCACGGGTTCACCAGGGGCATGAGCACAGCGCACAGCATAGCCACGCTCTTGAGCACAATAAACACGGGCGCATCTGGGGGCAGTATTCCTTGACCTGGAGAAGGCTTTCGAATTGGCAAGTCCCCTTTCCATTCAGGGAGCCTGATCCAAAAAAGAATCAGAGGTAAGCTCTTGGCTTGGATAGGTGACTACTTTACGAATAGAACAGCCAGAGGGCAAATTCCAAGGCACCTATCACAGCACATGCCACTAAAATGGAACGCCACAGGGTGGGGTTCTCAGTCCAGCCCTTTTAACACACTAATGTCCTGTATCCTCAACATAAACCTCCCAGTGGGGTGCAAGATCATCTTCTATGCAAAGACTTGCTATCATTTCCCCCTGGAGCACACTGCCTAAACAAAGCCCAGCGTTGTCTGGACTTGGTATCCGAGGAGTGTTGCAGGACGGGCTAAAGATCTCTGCAGCCCAAACCAAGGCCATGGCTTTGAGACAGAGAGTTCAAGGCACAAGTCTGAAAATCCAGGGAATGGACTTGGAGTGGGTTCAGGAATACCCGTACCTTGGGGTAAGGATAGACCGGAAACCCTCTCCTTCCGCCAGGAGGTCCCCGTACCTGCTTGACCGAACAAAGGCAAGACTGTCTGTCATGAGAGTAATGAGTGGAAGACCATAGGGGCCAGACACAGAGTACTAAGATCATTCTACGTACATGCTGTCAGGCCCCTTGTAGACTATGCCTCCCTCGCTCTGATTGGCATCAGAGAAAATATAAAGACCGACTGGAGACAGTCCAAAAAAGAAGCCGCCAGGGTCATTCTGGGTGCCCCAAGGTGGGGGGAAGGTCCTCAACCTCCTAGTGGAGACAAACCTTCTCCCCTTGGCCCCCACGAATTGATCTAACGGCAGCCCAATTCTTATCAAAGGTCATCCAGGCTCCCAGGAACACAGCCTAAGACACAAGATAGTCAGACGCCTAGAAAAAGATAACGAGCTGTTTGCAAACAACTCCTTGGGTGTCTCACACAGCCAGGGTGCTAATACGCCCTCAGCTCAAAAAAACCACTACTGGCCAAGGGCATGGAACTCCCCAAAACCCTGACTTTGTCGAAGCTCCGCCGTGGGCACAAACCTCGATAGAGTTCTCGGTAAAGAGACTGGCAAGCAAAAAGAATGAATATTGTACGCCTAGCCTAAAGGCAGAAAACCCAGGGGTCATTGCAACCATCACCCCTCCGGGAGCCTAACATATTACACAGACGGATCGGTCGATCCCTTGACACCACACTGCAGGCGCCGGCTTTGCAGCAAGGGAAGCCACAATATCCATGAGGGTAACAGACAACGCCTCCTCGCTACAGGCAGAGGTAGATGCTATCATGGGACACTGGACACGCGTCCAGGAGAAAGGGGCACGGGTCATACACCAGACTCCAAAGGAGCCGTCGACTGTCTTCAGCAGCGCTCACCCACTGACAACATCTACCTCCTGACAACCATCGGGACAATAACACAAAGGAGCTTGCTCAGGGTAGAAGAATTATCATAAATGGGTTCCCAGCCATATAGGGATCAGAGGCAATGAGCTTGCTGGGCAGATTAGCCCAAATCGGCCGGGGTATGGGCCCCCAAAAACCCATGATAATACATCAGAGCCGAGTTTACTTAGGGGGAAGTGTACGGTGACGGCCAACTCCTTCCTCCTGCAGCTTCACAGAGAGGAAACGAGACATTCCCCCTCGGCCAGCTGGTACTCAGATGCCACAGGCTATGAACCACTGGCACTCTCTGAAATAAACAACAGAGGTACCGAAGTCATTCTGCACAGAATGCGCCTAGGTTACCACTGTGCATGGCAGATCATACAAACAATAGAACATGAAGAGAGGTGTTGCATGCATTGCGGCGAGCCGAACGCCACACTGAAACACTTACTTGGAGAATTGCGTGCACACGCAATTCCTAAGACAAACCCCACAGAACACAGCCGTCGTGCTGGTAAAGAGATTATGCGAGATGCTTACACCACGGCTACAGGAGCGCCTGCTGGCAATCCCACCGCCACGGTAAGCACCGAGTGTCAGACCAACAAATGAGACAGCCATAAAAAGCTGACACAGGCCGGGCCATAAGTGAAAGGCCCGGGCGAAGCCAGAACTTCGCAAATCTCAAGCAAGCAAGCAAGCAATCTCATCACACTATCAGAGACCTGATTACGATGAACACTTCAACAAGTTCTCTGCATCTTGTTTCTCCACAAATGAAACTGAGTGAGAGGTTATCATCATCTCCAAACTTTGACCTTTTGCAAAGTTCAACCAAAGTATTAGGCGATGGAAATAACCTTACTATATGTACACCACATATCCAGATAACTAACAAAGTCTTTAAAAAATGGCCTGTCGCAGGAGGGATGCCGGGAAGGCCAGATGGTTTGGCGGTCGCAGGTCTGAGACTCCCTTCGCGAGGAGAAGGCTGTTCTTTTAAGGCGGAGAGAGAGTAATCTTTTTTTTGGTATATTTCGACTTATCGTGTGCCCAAAAATAAACTACATGTGGGTATTTCCGCTTTCGCCTTTTTCCTAATAAAAAGGGCACAAAGAAGATATATATAAACCCTGCATCAAAAAGGAAATCGCAAATGAATACCGAAAGACTGCAATAGGATTACGCGTACCAGTCATTTTGAAGATGAAGTCTATTTTGATCGAGGTCTTATTGCTAAAATACTTGGGCTTATTTATACTTGCTATTTCACAGAACGAATACACGAGGATATGTTGTACTAAGAAGCTATTATAACACATTAAAATAATTACGGATTAATGATCGGGCCGTGATATATTTTTAGATTTATATTTATACATATATATACATATGTGTATATATTATAAATATATGCATTCATATGTATTCTAAAAGGAAAAGATCTGACCTATATATCGATTTGTGGAATAGATCCAGTCATGCGGTCTAGAATAGTAAGAAGACTTGTGATTCGTAGGGCAGATGAGGTCGTGCGGAAAGATATATTTCATTTGAAAAAGTGTCAGTAGGTATTATGAGCAATTGTGACTGGATAGCTTCCTAAATCCGCAATATTTATAAAATATTAATCACTTTCAAAAGTTGCATGCGTGTGCCACAATTAAATTCGACTGTCGGACTTCACGCACATAACAGAGCGACCGGACAGCATGAACAAAAATTATTCGCTTATCAGGAAGAAATTAAACCTGAACATATCTGAAAAGAGACGGGCTGTTTACAACAGATTTTTGCGAACACAAGTGAGTGATGCGACAGTCATTATATCAAAATTTTACGAAACACTTCATATATATATATATTTTATATATATAAAATATATTATATA
>NC_051398.1:12249699-12289963 GCF_015228065.2 Penaeus monodon | reverse complement strand
AAGAAGTGCCTGTCGAGGAGGAAGCGGAAGACAGACGGTGTGCGTTGCGGGTCTGACACTCCCTTCGCGAGGAAAAGGTGGTCTTTAAGTGGAGAGAGGGAGTAATCTTTTGCGTACATTACCGACTTATCATGTGACAATAATAAACGTACATATTGCTTTTTCCCGTTTGTCTTCTAAAAAAAAAGCTATATATGCATCCTACATTAAAAAGGAAATTGCAAATGAATACTTAAAATCAAAGACTGTGGTAGGATTAAGCGTCTCATCATTTTGATGATTTTGATCGAGGTCTTTTTCTTGAAATATTGGAGCTTATTTATCTAATGATTTCATAGAACGAATACACGAGGAAATGAGCAGAATATATTGTACTAAGATGCTATTTGAAATATATAAAAAATATTACAGACTAATGAGGGGGCGTGATATAGTTCAGCTCGCTAACGATACATAAAGACTTGGCATAACATGACTTTACAATATGTAGCATATAGAAACTGAAATTCATTTCGGTTACTTTTTATAAATGTGTGTATATAGTATATATATATATATATATATAAAATTTTATAAAATATATATATATATATATATTATATAAATAATGCATTCCTAAATATTCTAAAAGGAAAAAGATCTGACCTATATCGATTAGTAGAATGAATCAGGTCACGCGGTTTAAAATAGTAAGAAGACCTGTAGCCCTTTAAACCCTGTGATTCGGAGGTCGTGCGGAAAAAATGCGGTAGGTTTTTTTAAGGAATGTCACTGGAATGTTTCATCAGTCATAGGTAATTGCACTAATGGTAGACGAGCTTGCTACCTAAATTCGCAAAATATATAAAACATCAATTAATTTCAGTTATTTAACCCATATGCCCTACATTTTTGTGTATATACATATATAATTTAAAACATATTATACATAGATATACAAGATATACATAGATAACATAGATATACATATAATAATATATAAAAACATATACATATACTAAACATATACATATATATACATATATATACATACATACATAATATACTATTAATATATATACATATTAAATATATACATATATACATATATACATATATATACATATACACATATAATACACAAATATATATATAAATACACACACAAACACACACAATAATACATAACACACAAACACACACAATATATATAACATATACAAACACACACACAAAATAATATTATATTATAGTATATATATAATATATTATACATATATATATATATTACATATACAAACAAACACACACAATATATATACATAACACACACACACTACATATATACATAGACACACAAAAACCACACTACATATATACATATACACACAAATACACAAATACATATATACAATACACACAAACACACAATATTATTTCAATACACACAAACACACACATAATATATATATATAAAATATATATATATATATATATATATATATATGTATTTTTATTTATCTATATATATACGTGCGCGCGCGTTTACATCTTACAAATTTCAGTTAATATGCTCTATTTGTATGTGTGTATATGCACACGCATATACATACACGTTATTAAAACACGTATATGTGAGTGCAAGCTAAGTGATCTATAAAAAAATCACTCGGCGTTAGTGCACTTGATGATATACATTTGAGCAAACACAATAACGTGTACAAACATGAAAAGGGGGAAAACATCCACAATAAGATACGAAATCAAATCGTTTCGAACTCACAGCAGTGCGACTGGACTGCATAAACAAAACTATTTTTATCTGAAGAAATCAAACTTAAGTATAGGATAGCTGTTATATAAGCAATTTTGTTTCTCTATCAGTATGAATAACTGTACAACTAATAACAATTTGGTTTAATTCTGTCACTATAACAATATCATCAAATATCTACGAAGAACAATGAGTGACGGTGCATATGAAAAATCATTCTATCAAATTTTACGAAGCGTTTTATTATTCATCCATTTTATTACTATCCCAAATGCTTATCATGTTCTGCAAGTAGCTTGTCTACAAGAATAACATACCAATACATCAGTAAGTACACAGAAACTACAGCGTATCACATCAAAGAGTTCTCACTCTGGAAGAAATCAAACTTAAATATAGGATAGCAGTTATATAAGCAATTCCGTTTCCCTCTCAGTATGATAACTGTACAACTAATAAATAATTGTGTTCAATTCTGTCACTATAACAATATTATCGAGTATCTCCGAAGAACAATGAGTGATGGTGTATATCATAAAACCATTGTATATCAATTTTTTTCGAAGCGTTTTATTATTCATCCATTTATTACTATCACAATGCGTATCATGTTCTGCAAGTAGCTTGTCTACAAGAATAACATTACCAATGCATCAGTAAGTAAACAGAAACTACAGCGTATCACATCAAGGGGTTCTCACTCCTTCTCTCCACTAAAGAAGCTGTTTTCTACTTACATTAAAAATTGCAAATGAATACAACTAAAATCAGACACTGTGCGGTAGGTTAAAGCATTCAAACTGATGAGTTACTTCGGTATTATAGCCAGAAGATTTTAGGATCATATCTCTCTCAAGGTTCAGATTTCTCAAAGATCTATCATTTCTGGATTTATCATATATTTTTAAAGCCTTCTTTATCATTAACAAAACTTTACAAAATACTGGAATACATTATATGGTGAATGACGCTTAATAAATAGCCTTGATGGACACTATACTAACACACTGTATAAGCGTATATTTTCTCTCCATATATTTAGCAATAACAAGAAGAGGAATATTATTAATAATCCCTAAAGCGAAAAAAAACATAAACATCCCAATTCTCAAAATACCCATTAATGACATTTGTAAATCATTTCCGTATGACCTTATTTGCTCAGAATCACAAGGTTAAAAACCATAATATAAGTCACATCTTGCCACATCTCCTCACTATCTGGGACCTCATCACGATGAACACTTCAACAAGTTCTCTGCATCTTGTTTCTCCACACATGGAACTGAGTGACCAGTTATCGTCTCCAAACTTTGACCTTTTGCAAAGTTCAACCAAAGTATTAGGCGATGGAAATAACCTTACTATATGTACACCACATATCCAGATAACTAACACAGTCATGAAAGAAGTGGCTGTCGCAGGAAGGAAGCCCGGATGACCAGACGGTTTGGCGGTTGCAGGTCTGAGTTCCCTTCGCGAGGAGAAGGCTGGTCTTTTAAGCGGAGAGAGAGTAATCTTTTGTGTATATTTTCGACTTATCGTGTGACAACAATAAACGTACAGATGGGTATTTCCGCTTTCGCCTTCTCCTAATTAAAAAATGGCACAAAGAAGATATATATACACCCTGCATTAAAAAGGAAATCGCAAATGAATACCGAAAGACTGCAATAGGATTACGCGTATCAGTCATTTTTGAAGATGAAGTCTATTTTGATCGAGGTCTTATTGCTAAAATACTTGGGCTTATTTATACTTGCTATTTCACAGAACGAATACACGAGGATATGTTATACTAAGAAGCTATTATAACACATTAAAAATAATTACGGATTAATGAGCGGGGCCGTGATATGTTTTTATATTTATATTCATACTATATATATATAATATATATATATATAATATTATATATATATATTTTAATGTGGTGTGTGGTTTGTGTGTGTGTGCGTGTTATAAATATATGCATAACACAGACTTTACAGTATTGTAGTATATATATATGTATAATAATATTATATAATATTATGCATGTATATATACTACACATATACATATACGTGTATATATTATAAATATATGCATTCATATGTATTCCTAAAAAGGGAAAAAATTAACCTATAAACGATTCGTGGAACAGATCCGATCATGGGGGTCTAGAATAGTAAAAAGACCTGTGATTCGTTGGGCAGATGAGGTCGTGCGGAAAGATATATTTCATTTGAAAGTGTCAGTAGGTATTATGAGCAATTGTGACTGGAATTTCTACCTAAATCCGCATGCGTGTGCCACAATTAAATTCGACTGTCGGACTTCACGCACATAACAGAGCGACCGGACAGCATGAAAAAAAAGTATTCGCTTATCAGGAAGAAATTAAACATGACCATATCTGAAAAGAGGCGGGCTGTTTACAACAGATTTTTGCGAAGACAAGTGATGCTGCGAAGTCATTATATCAGAATTTTACGAAACACTTCATATATAGATGTATATATACTTTTTTTGAATTACTATCACATATATCTTTATTGTTTACAGGTAGCGTGGCCGAGCGGTCTAAGGCGCTGGTTTAAGGCACCAGTCTCTTCGGAGGCGTGGGTTCGAATCCCACCGCTGCCAACGATTTTGGCACTGCAATGTGCCAGTGCTGGCCCATAAGCAAGACGCGGGCGAACCAAAATAACCGTAGAGCTTGGAATTGACTCTGCTGTGCCGCAAGTTTCCCTCTATTTACAATCCGTATTTATTAGAGATTCTCTAGATCCACCAGTGGCAACCATTCCATCATGTGATGAAAGTAACTTCATTATGTACCTCCACAAACTCTGGAATAACTGCTATAGTGGCGGAGACGGTGGCCTGCCACAGGATAGAAGTACGGAAGACAAGCGGTTTGTTGGGAGTAGGGAGTGTTGGGAGTCTCCTACACGAGACGGCTGGTGTTTGAGGGGGGAAAGAGAGGAATAATAATAAGTGTAATATTTCGATGGCTTATTAATACGATTTGCGATAATAAAGATAATTACTTCATTAAAACAGAAACCTATTACAAAAAAGATTATTCCAAGTCCACATTGTATTTGTTTGCAATGATTTAACATGCAAAAAGATTAAGCACTACGTTAAACTATAACAATATTATTTTATCGTCAGTCATTGGTCTTTGTAGACCCTGCTTAACGACAGAATTTATTTATTTTTTGTCGGTGGTATAAATCACTGTAGTGATTGAAATTAATCTAAAAAGCATGCAACAGATGTTTACGTCCAAGATCGGCTGTCGCAAGAACGTGGGGAGAATACCTGACGGTAATTGGGTCTTTAGTGGGTGTTTTAGTAAAAAAAATAGTTAGTAGTAATTTAGTTAGTTTATATGCGCTGTTAATATCTGCAACTACTTTTGTAAACTTATGAATGTAGGTATTGCATTTCTGGTTCACATATGCAGAAAGACTCCCAGATCTGAGCCTCAAACATTAGTTTTCACTGCTTTACGCCCACCAAAATTTAGGTTAGTTACCAAAAGAAATTGACATAAGGTATGTTACAGTAAAAAATCAGTCAAATATAATTATATATATATTAAAATAAATATTTTAAAATATTTTTATAGATATATATATAAATAAAATATATTAATATGTCCCTCAAAAGATGACTCCCCGTTATTAGCTTCAAACATTATCCTTCCGCGAGGGATAATTGTTTGAAGCTAAGAGCAGGGAGTCATCTTCTGAAGGACTTTAGAAAACAAAAAGGGACGCATATTTAATTTTCATGTGTGACCGATGCTTCCATATCTAATGCACTTTAATCGTTAAAAGACGTTTTCTTTAAAGGGAGTAATAAGTGTTAATCCACGGCTTTGATCAGGAGCAACACAGCAGAGTCTCAGTAGAATCTGCCTTTGCAAACTCACTCTACTGACCTTAAACATTTGAAATTACCATAAAGCTACAAACTGACCTCAGTTGCCCTGCGTTTTCAAATCATATTAAATCAGGTAAACATGTTCACCTTTCTAACAGTACCACCTGATCCATTCCACGAATCAATATTGTTAGATCCTTTCCTATCTTGCCACGTTATCAAAGGACTGAGCACGATGTTCACTTCAACTTTCCCGGCACGTGTTTTTTTCTGCACATGGAACTGGGGTGAGGGGATATTATCTCCTCCGAATTCGCTCTTTTGCCAACATCACATCACACTATCGAAAACCTCATCACGATGAACATTCAGCAAGTTCTCTGCATCTTGTTTCTCCACACATGGAACTGAGTGACCAGTTATCGTCTCCAAACTTTGACCTTTGCAAAGTTTCAACCAAAGTATTAGGCGATGGATATAACTTTACTATATGTACCCCACATATCCAGATAACTAACACAGTCCTGAAAGAAGTAGCCTGTCGCAGGAAGGAACCCCGGAAGACCAGAGGGTTTTTGGCGGTTGCGGGGCTGAGACTCCCTTCGCGAGGAGAAGGCTGGTCTTCTAAGCGGAGAAGTAATCTTTTGCGTATATCTATATGACTTATCATGTGACAATAATAAACGTACATTATGGTATTCCGTTTTCGCCTTCTCCTTTTTAAAAAATGCCCACAAAGAAGCTATATATACACCCTGCATTAAAAGGGAGATTGCAAATGAATACCTAAGTCTGCCAATAGGATTACGCGTGTCAGTCATTTTGATCGAGGTTTTATTGTTAAATAGGGCTTTATTTATACTTGATTTATATTTTCCGGATTATGAGCGGCCTTGATATATTTTAAAATTTATATTTAACATACATACTCATATATATATACATATATATATATATACAAATATATATATATATATACATTATATTATAAATATATGCAATAATGCATAACATGACTACGGTAATGTAGTAATGTTATATATATACACATTTTTGTATAAATATTATACAATATATACATGCCATATACGTGTATATATTGCAAATATATGCATTCATAAAATATTCTAAAAGGAAAAGATCTGACCAATATGATTTGGGGAATGGATCCGGGGTTAAAGCGGTCTAGAATAGTAAGAAGACCTGTTGATCTTCAACCTGGGATTCGTAGGGCAGATGGGTCGTGCGGATTTCTTTTTAAAAATGTCAGTAGGTATTTGAGGAATTGTCATTGGAATATTTTCATCAGTCAGAATGGCAGACGAGCTTTCTACCTAAATCCGCAATATTTATGAAATATTAATTAATTTCAAAAGTTGCATGTGTGTCACAATTAAATTCGGCTGCCGGGCTTCACATATCTGAAAAGAGGCGGGCTGTTTACTGCAGATTTTTGTTAAAGTAATTTCATTTAACTTTCAACATTATGATTTCAACTACCAATACATAATTTGGGTTAATCCTGTCACCATACAACGCTATCGAGTATCTGCGAAGACAAATGAGTGATGCGACAATCATTATATCAGAATTCTACGAAAACACTTGATATATATATAATATATAATATATATATATATATATATATATATATATATAATATATATGATATGTATATATATATATAAAATATAAAATATATATATATATTCTATTACTTGATATATATATATATATATATAGTATTATATATATAATATATAGATATATATATATATATATATATATATATATATATATATATATTCTATTACTACACAAATATCTCTCATTTTTACAGGTAGCGTGGCCGAGCGATCTAAGGCGCTGGTTTAAGGCACCAGTCTCTTCGGAGGCGTGGGTTCGAATCCCACCGCTGCCAACGATTTTGGCACTGCACTGGAGCAGTGGCTGGCCCATAAGCAAGACGCGAGCGAACCAAAATAAATGCAGAGCTTGGAACTGATTCTATCTGTGTGCCGCCAGTGTCCCTCTACTCACAATCCGTATTTACTAGAGATTCTCTAATCCATCAGTGGCATTATGTGATGAAAGTAACCTCATTATGTACACACTAAACTCTGGAATAACTGCCTCAGTGGTTGAGAGCGGTGGCCTGCCACAGGATGGAAGCACGGAAGACAAGACGCTTAGGTGTTTGAGGCGGAAAGAGAGGGGTAATATTAATAGTGTAATATTTCCACGGCACGACCGAGATCAATTTTGTTTTACTTCACTAACAGAAACCTGCAACACATAAATTATTAAAAAGAAGGAGTCTACTCGATGGCGTGTAATTCCAAGTCCACATTGTATTTGTTTGCAATCCATTAGGATGCAATAAAAATTAAGCACTTCGTTAAACCGTGACATAATAATTTTACCGTACCTCATTGGTCTTTGTAGACACTGCATAACGACAGAATCTGCATAACTTATTTATCGGTAGTATAGTTCACTGTAGTGATTGAAATTAAACTAAAAAATTTGCAACAGATGCTTACGTCCAAGATCAGTTGTCGTAAGAACAAAGTGGGGAGTACCTGACCTTTAGTGGTTGTTTTAGTAACGTAGAAATTTCAGTTTATATACGCTGTTAATATATGCAACTAATTTTGTGAACTTATGAATGCAGGTATTGACATAAGGCATGTTACAGGGGAAATCAGTCATAAAATCGTACCTACAACAGCATCTTAATCCGATGTGGACCTGGAGTTTGATTTGATGATGCAGGTTATCTGCGACATTCGTTATTTCTATTTTCTTATTGTAATAGGATTCGATTTTAGAATTGGAGAACGAAACAGAGATTTGTCGTTTAAGTTTATTGTCAAATGTAGTATAAATAGAAATATATCTATAATATTACTCCTCTCTCTCCGCCTCAAACACCAGCCTTCTCCTCGCGAAGGGAATCTCAGACCTGCGACCGTCAAACCGTTTTGATTTCAGTGCTTCCTTCCGACAACAGACCACATCCTCCACCACTGTGGCAGTTATCCAGGATATGGTGTGCATAATGCGTTCGTTGCCGCTGGGGGAACTAGAGAACCTATAGAATTACATACGGTTTCTGCGTAAAGTGAAACTGGCAAAAGAACGAAGTATGGAGAGGATAATAACTCCTTACTCGGTTCCATGTGCAGAAACACAAATTCGTAAAAAGATCAGATCACGCGGTTGAAAATGGTGAGAAGACATGATTTTTAACCTGGATTCGTAGGGCAGATGAGGTCGCGAGGAAAGATATTTAATTTGGGAAAATACCGGTACTTCATCAAGGTGATTTGGGTTGACCTAATGCCAAAGGACACCATTACCTGAATTCACAAAATATCAATTTCTATGGTCACTTAACCCAGATCCCATAGATTTATGAATGGTTATGTACGCGCGCGCGTGTGTGTGTGTAATTTAAGTGTGTATGTATGTATGTATGTATGTATGCGGAGAGAGGGGAGTAATCTTTTGCGTATATCTATTTTACTTATCATATGCCAATAAGAAACGTACATACGAGTACTTCCCGTTTCGTCTTCCCCAAAGAAACACGAGCCTGTTACAAGTTCCGCCTTGCTCATTGTGGTAAGAGTAATTATCCTTTAATATCTGTCACGAATGATCGTGACCTGGCTAAATAAGTTATTAAGCTGCTGGAATAAACTTACAAAACAAACAAAATTCATTCAGCAAGAAATTAAACGTGAACATTAACAGGGTATTTGAAGATTGACTGACACTGTTAGATTAATTTAATTTCACTCGCACTGTGATTATTTATATATGAAGTTACTCCTGTCCCCATAATAATGTTATCGAGTTTTTTTGCACAGGCCAATGGGTGACGATGCATTTGCTATTTTTTCCTTTTACTATAAGACATTCTTGCAGTAATCCTGTCAACATAACAATGTTATCGAGCAACTGCGAACAGCAATGAACAGCGGTGCGTGCGATAAAATCATTTTACCACAATTTTACGAAGTGCTGTTTTATCCATTTTTATTACTAACAGAAATGCTTATCATATTCTGTAGGTAGCGTGGCCGAGCGGTCTAAGGCGCTAGTTTAAGGCACCAGTCTCTTCGGAGGCGTGGGTTCGAATCCCACCGCTGGATTTTGGCACTGCAGTGTGGCAGTGGCCGGCCCATAAGCAAGGCCAAGGAGAACGCCGCCTTCGCAAATCCCTCTCAACTGACCTGATCATACATATACATGTATGTGTCTGTGTAGTGGTGTGTGTGATACATATACATATATATGCATATACACATATACATACATACATACGTATACATATTTATGTATATGTATATACACATATAATATATATACACATACTTATGCAACTGCACACATAGGCCTACATAAATACAGGGCATCTAGATTAAATACCTTTTTAGATTCACGAAATTCTTAATATTTTGCGTATATATATAACTTCGTCTGACCTCGGAGTCTTAAGACAGATGAAAATATTCCAGTCCCAATTCCTAAAAACATTAATAATCTTATTCCGCACGACCTCAGTTGCCCTTCGATTCAAATCAATCACTTCAATCAGGTAAACATTCACTATTCTAAACAGTACGACCTGATCCATTCCACGAATCAATATATGTTGGATCTTTTCCTATCTCGCCACATTATCAAAGGGCTGAGCACGATGTTCACTTCAACTTTCCCGGCACGTGTTTCTCCGTACATGGAACTGAGCGAGGGGTTATTATCCTCCTTAAACTTCGTTCTCTTGCCGACTTCACCACACGCAGAATCCATGCCTACTTCTAGAGATTCTCTGGTTCCTCCAGCGGCAATCAACGCATTTTGCAATGAAAATAACCTTACTATAAGCACACCACATCCTGGGATGACTGCCACAGTGGTGGAGGAAGTGGCCTGCCGCAGGAAGGAAGCACGGAAGGCAAGACGGTTTGGCACTCGCAGGTCTGACACTCCCTTCGCGAGGAGAAGGTTGGTCTTTGAGGCGGAGAGAGAGGAGTAATATTATGGATATATATATATTTATTTATACAACACTCGATAATAAACATAAACGACCAATATCCGTTTCGTCTTCCAATTCTAAAACCTATTACCATACAAGATTCAGATTCATGTTGTATTAAGAAGCTATCAATTTAGTAGCTACGTTTCGTCTTCCAATTCTAAAACTTATTCTCACTGTTCCATAATTGAGGTCAATGTCGTTTACCTCATGTATGAAGCTAAGAACGGGGAGTCATCTTCTGAAGGACATTAGTAAACATAAAGACGCAATATTTAATTTTCATCGTCGGAAAATGTGTGACCGACGCTTCCATATCTAATGCACCTTTAATCGTTAAAAGACTTTTTCATTAAGTAATAATGTGGTTAATCAACGGCTATTATCAGGAGCAAGACAGCAGAGTCTCAGTAGAATCTTGCCTTCGCAAACTCCACTCTACTGACCTGAAGGTTTTTACTTACCAATAAAGCTACGAACTGACTGTCACGTGAAAAGAATTCCCGCGGCATAACATCAATTTACAAAAACTGTTCGGATGTATTAAATAGCATTTAAAGCTGAAATTACATATATAATGAGACGCATGAAATAATAAAAACACATTTATATATATGCCATGTATGTGTGTGTATGCACATATACACATATGACCTATACATATACATATATACACATACAGACATACACATATAAATATTTATGTATATGTACATACTTATATATATATATATATATATATATATATATATATATATATATATATACATATATATATACTTATGCAACTACACATAGGCCTACATAAATTTAGTAGTAAACGTTTTCTTATTCTCACTGTTACTTGATTAATGTTAATTTCGTTTACCTCATGCCCGTATCTGACTTCGTGATGTAAATAATCGGTGTGACGGAGAGCGAAGGATAAGGTTAATAGCCTCCGAACTAGTACAGTGTTAACGTGTCGGCCTCTCATCCGAAGGGTCGGCGGTTCGCGCCCCACCCAGGCGCGAGAAGTTGCTACTGTCGCCTGGAGATTACCGCTGTGGCTGGGCACAGGTAAGGACTAGTTTCAGCCGAGTCAGCACCAACTGACAACAATGTGAGCGAGTCGGCATTAGACGACACAGGCCGGGTTACTCTCATGGGCATAGCCTTAGCCATAGCATAGGCTGAGCTTCGCATTGACATTTGCGAAATTCTAGCTTCGCCCGAGCCTTCCATATATCGGACTTATCTTATGATGTTAGAAGCTAAGAACGGGGAGTCATCTTCTGAAGGACTTAGTAAACATAAAGGACGCATGTTTAACTTTCGTCGTCGGAAAATGTGTGTGACCGATGCTTCCATATCTAATGCCACCTTTAATCGTTAAAATACTTTTTCATTAAGAGTAATATGTTAATCCACGGCTATTATCAGGAGCAAACACAGCAGTCTCAGTAGAGTCTCGCCTATCTTGTTATATGCTTTCTATAACAGTTTGGAAGATAATCCGCCACCGGGTTCCACTACTCAGATTTCATCGGCACATCGGCTGGTAATAAAAACATTTGGCATACATAATGTATATGCTAATTATAACTTATAATCTGAAAGCCATACCAGTGAGTAAAATACGAGCGTGTGTATGTGTGCGCGTGCGTGCGTGCGCGTTTACAAACTTACAAATTTTAGTTAATATGTTCTGTTAAACATAACTCATTTATGTACCTGTATATATGCATACATATGTATATGCGTATGCACACGCATACACATACACATTATGTGTATGTGCGCGCGCGTTTTCTAACTTACAAATTTCAGTTAATATGCTCTATTTAATATAACCCACTTATGTACCTGTGTATATGCATCCATATGTGTATGCATATACACCATTAAAACACGTAAGTGTGAGTGTAAGCTAAGTGATATACAAAAAAAAATCCTGGGCTTTAGTGCTTTTGATGATTCATTTGAAAAACACGAACATGTGAACAAACATGAAAAGGAAAACATCACAATAAAAAATCGAAATTAAATCGTTCGAACTCACACAGCAGTGCGACTGGACGCTAAACAAATATTTTTTTTTTTGGAAAAAAGCAAACTAAGTATAGGATAGCGTTTTTAACAATTTTTCTTTTCCTCGTATGATAACTGTACAACTAATAAATAATTGGGTTTTTTAAATTTGTCACTATAAAAATATACGAAATACGAAGCCTTTATTATTCATCCCTTTATTACTATCACAAATGCTTATCATGTTCTGCAAGTAGCTTGTCTACAAAAAATAACATTACCAATCCCATCAGTAAGTAAACAAAAAACTACAGCGTATCACATCAAGGAGTTCTCACTCTTGTCTCCACTAAAGAAGCTATTTTCTATTTACAAAAAAATTTCGCAAATGAATACAACTAAATCAGACACTGTGCGGTAGGTTTAAAGCGTTCAAACTTATAAGTTACTTCGGTATTATGCAAGATTTAGTATCGTATTCTCTCTCAAGGTTCAGATTTCTCAAAGATCTATAATTTCTGGTTTTATCATATATTTTAAGCCTTCTTATCAGATAAGAAAACTAAAAAAATACTGGAATACATTACATGGTAAATAAAGCTTTAAAAAAAGACCCTTTAAATGGACACGAAAAAGAACAATTGTATAAGCTTATATTTTATCTTCAGATATTTAGCAATATCATGAAGAGGAATATTATTAATAATCCCCAAGGCGGAAAAAAACATAAACATCCCAAATTTTCAAAATACCCATTAATGATATTTGTAAATCATTTCCCCCGTGACCTCATGTGTTTAAAGAATCACAAGGTTAACAACCATAATATAAGTCACATCTTGCCACATCTCATTACATTTTCAGGGGCTGATCACGAGAACACTTCAACAAGTTCTCTGCATCTTGTTTCTCCACACATGGAACTGAGTGACCAGTTATGGTCTTCAAACGTTGACCTTTTTGGGGAAAATTCAACCAAAGTATTAGGCGATGGAAATAACCTTTCTATATGTACACCACATATCGGGATAAACAACACAGTCATGAAAGAAGTGGCCTGTTGCCAAAGGAAGGAAGGACCCGGAAGATCAGACGGTTTGGCGGTTGCAGGTCTGAGATTCCCTTCGCGAGGAGAAGGCTGGTCTTTTAAAACGGAGAGGAGTAATCTTTTGCGTATATTTCCGACTTATCATTTGACAATAATAAACGTACATATGGGTATTTCCGTTTTCCCCCTTCTCCTAATTAAAAAAGGCACAAAGAAGATATATATACACCCTGCATTAAAAGGAAATTGCAAATGAATACCGAAAGACTGCAATAGGATTACGCGTGTCAGTCATTTTAAGACGAAGTCTATTTTGATCGAGGTCTTATTGCTAAAATACTTGGGCTTATTTATACTTGCTATTTCACAGAACGAATACACGAGGATATGTTGTCCTAAGAAGCTATTAGAACACATTAAAAAATAATAGGGATTAATGAGCGGGCCGTGATATATTTTTATATTTATATTTCATACACACACACACACACACACACACACACACCACACACACCACACACACACACACAATATATATTTTAAAATATATATATATATATATATATTTATATAATATATGCATAACACGACTTTACTTTATTCGTTATCAAAAAGAAAACTAAACCTGAACATATCTAAAAAGAGACGGCTGTTTACAAACAGATTTTTGCGAAGACAAGTGAGTGATGGCAGTATTATATCAGAATTTAGGGAAAAAAATTCATAAATATGTATATATACTTTTTTTAATTACTATCAAAAATGTCTCATGTTTACAGGTAGCGTGGCCGGCGGTCTAAGGGCGCGGGTTTTAAAGGGCCCCATCTTTTCGGAGGCGGGGGTTCGAATCCCCCCGCTCCCAAAACGATTTTGGCATTGCACTGCGAGTGGCGGGCCCTAAGAAGACGGGGCGAACCAAAAAAAAACCGTAGAGTTTGGAACTTGACTCTGGTCCGCTTTTTCCCCTCTATTTAAAAACCCTATTTACTAGAGATTCATGATCCACCAGTGGAAAACATTCCATCATGTGATAAAAGTAACTTATTATTACCCCCCAAAAAACTCGAAAACTGCCATACTGGGGGAGACGGGGGCCTTTCACAGGATAGAAGCAGGGAAGAAAAAGGGGGTTTTTTGAAGTAGGTTTGAGTCCCCCCTACACGGGGGCTGGTGTTTGAGGGGGGAAAGGGGGGAATAATAATAAAGTAATATTCGATGGAAATCGATTTGCGAAAATAAAGATAAATACTTCTTTAAAAAACGAAACCTATTACAAAAAGTTTACCCCAAGTCCCCCAAGTTTTTGTTGAAATGTTTTTAACATGCAAAAAAATTAAGCACTTCGTTAAACTATAAAAATTTATTTTACCGTCGTCATTGGTTTTTGAGACCTGCATAAAAAGAATTTATTTTTTTTTGTGGGGAGTTAAACACTGTAGTGTTAAATTAATCAAAAAGTTTGCAAAAAATTTTTTACGTCCAAGATCGGCTGTCGAAAGAACGGGGGGGAGAATACCGCGGTAATTGGGTCTTTAGTGGGGTTTTAGAAAAAAAATTATTAAAAAAATTTTAGTTTTTTTAGCACTTTTAAATATCGCAAATACTTTTGGAACTTATGAAGTGGGTTTTCATTTCGGTTCACATATGCAAAAAGACTCTCAGCTCTGACCTAAAAACTTTTAGTTTTTCACTCCATTTCGCCCCCCAAAAATTTTGGTTGGTTACAAAAGAAAATTTACAAAGGGATGTTCAGCGAAAATCACACAATATAATATTAATATAATATTAAAATTATATGTGTGTGTGGGTGTGTGTGGTTTTGTTGTGGGGGTTGTGTGTGTGGTGTTGGCGGTGTGTCCCCCCAGAAAATGATCCCCTTCTTAGCTTCAAAATTATCCTTTACGCGAGGGGTAAAGTTTGAAGCTAAGAAAGGGGGGATCTTTGAAGGACATTAGTAAAAATAAAGACGCAATATTTAATTTTATCTCGGAAAATGTGTGTGACCGACGCTTCCCTATCAAAGCCCTTTAATCGTTTTAAAAAACTTTTCTTAAGAGTAAAAAATGTGGTTAAACCCCGGCTATTATCAGGAGCAAACAGCAAAAAGGGCCAGTAGAATCTTGCCTTTGCCAAACTCCACTCTACTGACCGAACGTTTGTAATTACCATAAAACTACGAACTGACCTCAGTTGCCCTGCGATTCAAATCATTTAAATCAGGTAAAAATTACCTTTCCCAAACAGTACGACCTATCCTTCCACGAAACAATATATGTTTGATCCCTTTTCCATTCGCCAAGCACCTTCCCTCCCAAAAAGACAGACACGGACGAAAAGAAAACAGGATGATGAAAAGGTCCTCCCTCTCCCCTGGGTAACGGGCCTTTATTGGACGTTTAGGAGGGGGGATGACGTTCCGGCAAGGGTGGCGGGCGGGGGGCAGCGGGTGGAGCCGAGCAACGCCAAGAGAGTTTGCAATGCCAGAAACCCCCGATCATGGGCTTTTGCATGGGGTATTAAGAGATGCACCGCGCCCGGTCCCATGCAATCTCGGCCTCGGCTCTTCCGCTTCCGGGCGGGGACGCGCCCCCCATTGTTTTGATGCCCGATGTATGTGCTTTCATGACTTTGTGCCCTACTTAAGCTACTCTTTCCCCAACCCCGGTTGTAAAAACGGGGGGGGCGCAAAAGGAAAAGGGTTAAAAAGCCCCAACCTAGTACAGTTTTAAAAGGGTGTGGGCCCTTTCCTCTCCAAAGGGTCGGGGGTTCGCGCCCCCCCCAGGGCGGGAAGTTGCTACTGTCGCCTGGAAATTACTGCTGTGGCTGGGCACGGGGAAAGGACTAGTTTTCAGCCGGGTCAGCACCAGCTGACAAAAAATTTGGGGAGCGAGTCGGCATTAGACACACAGGCCGGGTTCTTCAGGGGGCCTACCCTTTAGCCATACCCATGGGCTGGCTTCGCTTTGAAATTTGCGAAATTCTGGGTTCGCCCGACCCTTTTCCTTTAATCGGACTTATCTTATGATTTTTAAAGTAAGAAGGGGGAGCATCTTCTAAAGGGAAATTAGAAAAACCAAAAAGGGACGAAATGTTTACTTTCGTCGTGGGAAAAGGTGGGGGCCCGATGTTTCCCATATCAAATTTGCCCTTTAATCTTAAAATACTTTTTCTTTAAAGGGATTAAAGGGTTAATCCACCGGGCCTATTATCAGGAGAAAAAACAGAGCTCATGATTCTCGCCATTTTGGGTTATATGCTTTCTTAACATTTTGGAAGATAACCCGCCACCGGGTCCACAAATCAGATTTATGGGCCCCATGGGCTGGAAATAAAAACATTTGGCATAATAATGTATATGAAAATTTAAAAATTTATAATCTAAAAGGCCATACCAGTGGGGTAAATACGAGCGTGTTTTTTTTGTGTGCGCGTGCGTGCGTGCGCTTTTACAAACTTACAAATTTCGGGTTAATATGTTCTTTTAAAAAACATAACTCATTTATGTCCCTGTATTTTGCATGCATTTTTTTTATGCGTATGCACACGCATACACAAACAATTATGTGTTGTGCGCGCGCTTTTTCTAACTTATAAATTTCAGTTAATATGTCTTTTTAATAAACCCACTTATGTACCTTGTGATATCCTCCAATTTTGTATGCATATACACATTAATCACGAAGTTGGAGTGTAAGTTTAATGATTTTAAAAAAAAAAAAAATCACTCGGATTAGGGGCACTTGATGATAAAAATTTGAGAAAAAACACAAACCCATGTGTACACAAACATGAAAGGGAAAACCCCCACAAAAAGATCCCAAATTAAATCGTTTGGGAACTCACACAGCAGTGCGACGGGAAAACTGCATAAACAAAACTTTTTTTTTTTGTCGGAAGAAATCAAAAAAAAAAGTATAGGTACTGTTATATAAGCAATTTTGCTTCTCTCTCATTTAGGGAAAACAAACAACTAATAAAAAATTGGGTTTAATTCTGTTACTAAAAAATATTACCGAGAAATCTACGAACAATGATGGGGTTTGTATACCCTTAAACCCATTGCTATCATTTTTTTTACGAAGCGTTTTTATTATTCATCCTTTTTTTATTACTATCCCAAATGCTTTCAGTTTTGAAAGTGTTGTCTACAAAAAAACCCCCCCAAAGGGAACCCGCCTTGCCGCGGGGGGGGGGCCCTTGAGGCCCCAATGATCTGGTGACCCGGGAAACCAGAGGGTACCCATACTGGGGGGGTAAACCATTGGGGATGAGAAAAAAATGGCTTCCGGGTTGCCCCAAAGGGCCCTTTAAAAGGGGGGTTTGGTGTACCCCCCCCTGGTTCATTCCATCTTGGACTAGGGAGAACTTCCCCCCTGTTTTTGGGCCGTGCGGGCCCACCCCGTTTTCCCAAGGGAGACGGGGTCCTGGAGGTTGGGGCGATGCTGCACGCGCCCCCTTGCAGCTAGAAAACACACCTTTTGGCCTTTTTTTGGGTTTAAAGAGGGGGGCTTGATCCAAGGCCCGGTAAAGGGGCAATCGGCTGGAAAAAAAAATAGGGCAAAGGGTCAAGCGGGCCCACTATTCAGTGGGAAAGCGCAAAAGGTCCCGGATTTGCCATCAGTACTGTGTAGGGGCCCTGCGTATTTTTTCCTTTACCCCGGTGGCTTTTGGGGAGTTTTGAACCCAACTATAGTTTCCCCCCTCTTTTGGACCCCCATGGTGGGGGGGGGGGGAGGAATGAAGAATTAAAATTTGTATGAGTACTAAAAAAATTTAAAAAGATCTACTCTCTCCCTGGGGGCCCCTGCCCCTCCCTCGACCTTCTCTCGGGAAAAATCACAGGGTTGTCACTCGGGGAACCCTTTTTAGTTTCCAAAGGGCAAAAAGGGGAAAATCGAAAGGGTTTCCCCGGGGCCCCAAAAAACCAGGAAAGGAAGGGGGAAAAGTCCTCCTCAATACACAAGGAGATCTTACCTGGAAAAATATGAAAGCTTTTCTTTTGACGTACCTGGAAAGGGGAAGACCATTGATGGGTATAAACCCAGGGGATTTTGACATCTTTGGGGTTCACAAAAAATAGTTGGGAAGTATGTCAACTTTGATCCTCGTATCCCCCCCACACGAAAATGGTACCCTAAAATAGTTGGGGTTTGTCCCCAGCCCGGAGTGACCTCTGGGGAAATATTTAACTTTTTTCCCCCCTGGGGGGGGTTTCAAGTTTCATGCTCTCCCCCCCAAAAAACCCTCAATCGTGTAAGGAATTGCCTTTTCCCCGAGCCCTTTATGAGGTATTTGGGGGAAAATGTTAGGGGGAACTAGAGAATTTTAATGTGGGTGGCAGAAAAAACGTTTTGGGAAATTTGATGGTTTGGAACAGTCGACACCAGCCCTTCTTCTAATTTTTAAAACACTTTTAGTCCTTCCAAAATGGGTTAATTGTGGTACCCCCTAAAGGGTTTAAACCTATGGGGCCCAACCCTATGCGGTGCTTCCACTCCCAAAGGTTATGGGCATGGGGGCCAACTTTGCCTTTTTAAAAGAAAATGGAAAACCCCAAGAGAAATGTGTAAAGTGTGGTACAACGGGTTTAAATCAAGGAGTTTACAACTGCCCCGGTCCAATATGCTGTTACCACTGCAAAGAAGCTCTTTAAACTTCTTAAAAAGCAATGTAAAAGGTAAAAAATTTTGGGAAAAGGAAGTATTGGTAATAAGGAGAAAGGGGGAAAAGTTATTTTTCCAGAGGCAAAGGGGGAGGGGGGGCCTTTTTGGGGGGTTTTTGGCACACCCGGGTAGGCCCCTTTGCTTGGGTTTTCTCCCCATCCTCCCCCCACCAACCCTTCCCCCCCAATGCTTTTTACAACAAACATTTCTCCCAATTTCCTCTAAACCTAAAGCCCCAAATTTGCTGACACTGCCTCGGGTTTGAGTTTTTTCCACCAGAAAGGGGAGTAGGAGTGAGGGGTCATTGAGGGGGGATTTCCCCCTTTCCCAAAGTAAGGTTTTTGGACCCATCAGGCAAGGCCCCAGAGGCCTCAAGGTGACACCCCCAGCTGCCCCCCAAAAACCACAGGAGCATCTGCTGCTAGTCAAATGCTCCTGAAGAAAAGGCTCAGCACCCCCTTTTTGCCCAGGAAAGGGGGGAAAACCCTGAACCTGTCCCAAAGACCCCAGCTGCAACAAAACCCACGGGGGCCCGTTTGCAAACACAAATCCCCCTAAAGAAAAGGCTCAGGCCCGTCCTTTGCCGGGCAAAGAAACCCTTTAACCTGTCCAAGGGAAACCTGTGGAAACTATTTCCACGGGGTAAAAAACCTTTTAAAAAGGGTACCCCCAAGGTTTCCTGGAAAGGGCCCAACCCTTTAAAAGGTGTGAAAAAAACCTTTGCCCACAGGTGCTCCCAAAAAACCCTTTTTAAAGAAATAACCCTAAAAAAACTGGATACCCTAATCCAATGGAATTTGTAAAGGGAAATTCTTTTGAAAAATGGGAAGAACGGCAACATTGATAGTTTCAGGGAAAACCCAAATTTTGTGTATCCCAACAAAAATTATGACCGGGAAAATCTTTTCCCCTTTTTTCCTGAAGGATTTAAAGTTCAAGCCCTTTTCTGGAACCTTTGACAAGGGAAACCTAGGGGGGGGAAGTAGCAATAATGGTACGTCATGATTTTCCCTTCCACCCAATCCCCCTGCAGACAACACTGCAGGTAAAGGCTGGGGGAGAATAGGGAAAACTCCCTTTACATGTTGCATCCATCTCCCTTCCTCCACATAATCTCAACAAAAAATGTTTTTGGAAGATCTATTTGGGCAGTTGCCACATCCATTTCAAACTCTTGGGAGTTTTCAATGGTCGGCATAAACCCCTGGGGGGGACACTTTTTTAAACCCTCGGGGAAAGGGGCCTTTGGGAGCCTTGTTCAAAGGAGCAGATGAGTTTTTGAACATGACACTCCCAAACTTTTCCCAAATTTTAAAAACTGGGCATTCCCCCAAATATAGACCTATCAAGGTTCACCTGTTTCCCACATTTAAACTTCATTGGGCAGGTCAGGGAAGATTTAAAGGGAAGGGCGACCTTTTTCCAAATAATTTTGGGGGGAGGTAAATGGTTTCCCGTAAAGGGAGTGCAGAGGGGCGATTTTAAACATGCAGACTGGAATCTTTTAGATAAACTGCAGTATTGGCAAGGATCTGTTAATATTTCCAGTGTGTTCAAGATGCTTTTTAATCACTTTTTTCATCAGAATTCCCTTGCACAGAAGCATCCTTTCCCCAAAAAGAGCGGACAGTACCGCCCGACCTCCAGTACCATGGTGGTCTGTAAATCCCAAACCAAGCTGTCAAGAAAGGGAAAGCTCCCATTAAGGCAGTTAAACCCGACGCCCCGCATTGTAACCTTGTTTCAGTTACAAAAAACCCGACCCAAGGCCGGGGGCGCGTGCAAAAGGGGAGGCTAGACGGACGTCGGGGGAGCCCCATTTATGTGTCCTCGAAAAAAATCTGGGACCCCCTTGGGCAGGGGGTTGGGGGGCCAAGGGTGCTTTAAAGTTTGCTGGAAAAAGGGCCCACCCTATCACAACCGCTTGAAGATGGGATGGATAATAAATCACAGAAAAAAAAGATATTGCTAATAGTTAGCAAAATTTCCATGGAAAGACTACCTCTGGGGGAATTTACACTGCCTTTTTCTCCCCCTTCTTTTTTTTTAAAACAGGAAAAAAACACCCATGTCGTTCTTCTGGAATGCAGCAAAACCTTCCATACAATTTGCCATTTTTGCGCAAGGAAAATTGGCTCTGTTTTTGAAAGCTCCGGGCCCGTAAGACGGCCCCAGGAAGGGGACGATATTCCTACCCAAAGGATATCTCATTTTCCGGGAAGATTTCCCCAAGAATTTTCCTGTTGGACTTGTAAATAGGATTATAGGGGGGGCACGTCCCCACCCCAAGGAAAGGGGCTAAAATCTTTCCCTGTTCCAAAAACCCCCCCAAAGATCTTCCACCCCAGGAAATTCCCAAAACCAATTTCTCCCCACCAGCGCATCTAAGTGAGGGGAAAATGGTAAAATTCAGGTTGAAAAGGGCTGCTAGAAAAAGAAAACGTGTTTGACCCCATTTTTTCCCAATTGTTTTAAAAAATTTGAGATGGGCCCACAGTTTCCCTTGTGGGAGGGAAACTGCTATACGGGAATTCCTTTGCACAGGGGGAACGTCACATTTTTCAGTCTTCTTTGACCTTAAAAGGTTATAAATACTATTTGGGGAAGCTGGGCTTTACTCAAACTGATAAACATTGGTTTAAGGGGAAAATTCCCTTTCCCTTTCATCCCAAAGTTTCCCTTTGAAAAAGGGAAAATTTTAGATTTTCGGGTGGGAAACTTTTCCCTTTTAACCCGGGAACCCAGCGGGAAAGGGGGCCCCAAAAAAAGGGGAAATGTTTAAAGTGTGCCCCTTGTTTGCCATTGCTAAAATGACATTAAAAAGGTTTTTTCCAAGTGCTGTTTTTCATGTAACTGTTTGTGGATGATTTTTACCCTGAAACTGCCAGGGGGAAAGTTTACGGAGGTGAAAGGGCGCATGCAACTGAAATTTAATCGGGTTTGTACATTGGGAAACATACCCAGGGGTTCAAATTTTCTCAAAGCAAACCAGGGTGTACTTTTCCACAAACGGGGAAAGGGGTTCCACCCTTTCCCTCTATTTGGGACCCAAAACCCACTGAAATTTTTTCCAAGAGGTGAAGTATTTTGGGTCTAATTTTTGATTTAAAGACTTACTGGGTCCCTCACACCCAAACATTTAAAAAGTAAAGGGCTAAAAAAGCACTTAGTTTTTGGGTTTCTTTAAACTTTTATCTTGGGGGGGCAGACCGCACAACGCTTCTATGGCTTTAACCAGCACTTTTTCTTTAGTAAGTTGACAGGGATGTGAACTTATTCATTTTCAACTCCCATTTCCCGGATTTTGGACCCGGTTCATAATAAAGCCTCAGAATCTGTACGGGGGCTTTCAGGTCTTCACCTGGGGAAATTTCCTGTATCCCTGAGAGGGGGAAAAACCACCTCTTTCTTTTACCCCGGGAAACTCCCAGGGAACCTGTTTTACTTTTACGGGGGATACAAAGGTTTCCCGGGATCTCCTACACCAGTTTGGGTTTTTAAACCCCCCTTTTGAGGATAGCCGCCCTAGGGTAGGAGAATGGGGAAATCTTGTAGAAAAACTTAATTAAGTCTCACAAAGGGTTCTGGTTTTGGGGAATTTCCCCAAATTTTCCCCCCTTGGGAAACTAATAAATTCGAGCTGGATTGGTGGGAATTTTGGGAAAAGGGGGAGATCTGAAGCAGAAGTCAGAGAAGATTTTTTTCAGCACATTTCTAAGTAAAAAGGGAAATCGGCCCCAAAATATATACAGAGGGTTCAAAATCGGGAAAAATGGTGTGGGTTTTTGCACCCGGTGAGCAAAAGGGAAACTGCATCTGGCGGGTCTTCTCTAGCAGCCTCGATTTTCCACTCCCAAGATTTTACATGCCACCCTTGCACATTAAGATGATAGAGATCTTATGAACCATTCTTTTTTTTTATAATATTGTGACCCCTCGTAGTGCCTTGCAAGCAATAAAAGAGCTTAAACTCATCACACCGTATGAGGAGGTTAAAGATTGGCTTGCCGGGATGTCAAAAACTTTAAAAAAGAAAAACCTGTGTTGGGTCCCAAAAGCGCATTTTGGGTGCCCAGGGGAATTTTGAGCGAGCTGATCAAAAGGGGCTAAGGCAGCTCCCCGCCAGCCTTGGTTCTCTTTTTCCTCTCCCACCCCCCGACCTAAAACCCCCCAGCATCAGGAGTTTTTCTTCGCGAAAAAGGGAAAGGAACAAGGGAAAGGCATATCTCCAGAAATAAACTGCGAGAGATTAGAGATGACCTTGGCATTGGGGTTTTGACTAGCACCCATCCCAACCGAAAAGTGGAAGTTCCCATTAACAAGGCTAAAAAATCGGCACACAAAAATAAATCATGGCCGATGATGGCAAAAAAATAGGCACTTTGTAAGGGATCCCAAGACCCCTTAACAATCGCACATGTAGTGGAAAGATGTGCAACATTCTCAAACCAAAGACGTATGTACTTGTCCCCCCCATATACACTGAAGAATGTTTTGGGGGGGTTTGGTGACATAGAGGGTCTTATTATTTTCCCTTTGGGGATTGTTTTTTAAATTTGTTTTTTGTTATTTATAAATTTTTCTTTTGACAGTTTTTTTAAATTTTTAAAAAACTTTTTTAAAAATATTTTTTTTAAAAAGGGTTATTCGCCGCTAATGCCCTTAGCTGTTGACGGGGCAGATAATTTTAAATAAAAATAAATCTACAAAAAAACCATTCCCAAATTTGAAACCCCAGTAAGAAAACAAAACTACAGCTTATAACATAAAGGGAGTTCTCCCCCTTGCCCTCCACTAAAGAAATATTTTCTATTTACAAAAAATTCGAAAATGAATACAACTAAAATCGGGGACCGTGCGGTAGGTTAAAGCTTTTTTCAAACTTATAATTTACTTCGGTTTTTATAGCAAGATTTTAGTACGTTTTCTCTCTCGAGGTTCGGTTTCTCAAAATTCTTTTTAATTTTCTGGTTTTACCCATATATTTTTTTTAAACCTTCTTATCAATAAAAAAAAAAATTTTTTTTTTAAAAACAAAATACTGGAATCATAAATGGTAAATACGTTTAAAAAATACCCTTTGGGGGGGAAACGAAACAAAACACTTGTATAAGCTTATATTTTCTCTTCAGATTTTTAGAAATTTATCATAAAAGAGGAATATTATTAATAATCCCAAAGGGGGAAAAAAAAATAAAAAATCCTAATTCTAAAAATACCCATTTAATGATATTTGTAAATTTTCGCGTAAACCTCTGTTTTCAATGAATCACAATTTTAAAAACAACCATAAAATAAGTCAAAATCTTGCCCCCTCATTACTTTATCAGGGACCGATCACATAAAAACTTAAAACAAGTTCTCTGCATTTTTTTCCCCCACACTGGAACTGATGACCGGGTTGGGGTCTTCAAACGTTGCCCTTTTTGCCAAGAAAAACCAAAAAGTTTTTAGGCGAGGAAAAAACCCTTTTACTATAGTACCCCACATTGGGGGGATAACTAACACAGTCATGAAAGAAGTGGCCTGTTCCCCGGAAGGAACCCCCCGGAAAGATCAAAAACCGGTTTTTGGGGGTTGCAGGTCTGAGATTCCTTCGCGAGGAGAAGGCTGGTCTTTTAACGGAGAGAGGGGAAGAATCTTTTGCGTATTTTTTCCGACTTATCATGTGACAATAAAAAAAAGAAATTTATGGGTTTTTCCTTTTTCCCCGCCTTCTCCAAATTAAAAAAATGCCAAAAGAAGATATATATACACCCTGCTTTAAAAAAAGGAAATCGCAAATGAATACCGAAAGACTGCAATAGGATTACCCCGTGCCCCCAGTCTTTTTGGGGACAAGTCTATTTGATCGGGGTCTTATTGCAAAATATTTGGGGCTTTTTTTATACTTGCTATTTCACAAAACGAATACACGGGATAGTTGTACTAAGAAGTATTTCCCACACTAAAAAATAAAAAAACGGTTAATGGCGGGCCTTTGATATATTTTTATATTTTATTTAAATACATATATATATATTATATATATTATATATAGTAATAATATATATTATATATATTTGTGTGTGTGTGTGTGGGGTTGGTGTGTATGTGTGTGTGTGTGTGTTTTGTGTGTGGTTGTGTGTGTGGGGTGTGGTGTGTTTGTGTGGGGTGTGTGTGTGTGTGTGTGTGTTTTGTGTGTGGGGGGGGGCGTGTTATAAAATATGCAAAACACATTTTAAACAGTATTGAAAGGAATAAAAATATATAGAAAAATATATATATATATATATATAAAATAAATATATATACGTGTATAATTATAAATATATGCATTCATATGTTTTTCAAAAAGGGAAAAAAGATCTAAACTATACGTTCGGGGAAAGATCCGTTTCCATGCGGCAGAAAAGAAAGAAGCCCTGTGATTCGAGGGCAGAGGGTCGGGGGGAAAAGTTTAAAATTTCTTTTTGAAAAATTTGTAAAGTGGGTTTATTATGGGGAAAATTGTACTGGAATGCCCCAAAAATCCGCAATTTTAAAAAAATTTTAAAAATTCACTTTCAAAATTGCATGCTGTGCCAAAAATTAAAATTTCGATGTGGGATTTCCCGGGACAAAACAGAGCGCCCGGGGCCACCCTAAAACCAAAAATTTTTCGTTTATAAAGAAGAAAAAAAAAACCTGAACATATCTAAAAAGGAGTCGGCTTTTTACCCCAATTTTTTGCGAAGACAAGTCTCTTCGGAGGCGTGGGTTCGAATCCCACCCCTGCCAAGGATTTTTTGGCACCCCCGCGCAGTGGCTGGCCCATAAGCAAGCCCGGGGGCAAAACCAAAAATTAACCATAGGTTTGGAACTGACTCTTGGGCCGCAAGTTTCCCTTTTTTTAAAAATCCTTTTTTTACTATAATTCTCTAGATCCACCAGTGGCAACCTTTCCCCATCATGTGATAAAAGGGTAATTTCATTAGGACCCCCCAAAACTCGGGAATAACTGCCATAGGGGCCGGAGACGGTGGCCTCCCAACGGGATGAAGCACGGAAGAAAAAGGGCGTTTTTTTGGGAGTATTTTTTGAGTTTCCTACTGGTTTTTGGGGGGGAAAGAGAGGGAATAATAAAAAATAAAATATTTCGATGGCTTATTAAAAACGATTTGCGATAATAAGATAAATATTTCATTAAAACAAAAAACAAATTAAAAAAAGATTATTCCAAGTCCACATTGTATTTTTTTTCAATGATTTAACATGCAAAAAAAATTAAGCATCTTCGAAAAAATATAAAAAATTTTCAGTTTAAAAATGCTCTTTTAATAAACCCATTTATGTACCTGTGTATAGCGTGTTTTATGTGTATGCCCCTTCCATTGCACACGATAAAAACCATATACATTATTAAAAAAACGTGAGGGGTGAGGGGCAACAAGTTTAAAAATAAATCACCCCGGCATTAGTGCCTTGATGATATACATTTGAGAAAAACCACAGTAACGTGTAAAAAAACGTAAAAAGGGAAAAAACTTTCCACAATAAGATACGATTTTAAAATCGTTTGGGAAATCCAAAACAAGGGGAACTGGCCCTGCATAAAAAAAAACATTTTTATCTGGAAAAAATCAAACTTAATTTAAGGGGAAGCTGTTATAAAACCCAATTTTGTTTCTCTCTCATATGTAACTGTAAAAATAATAAAAATTTTGGTTTTAATTTCTGCCCACTAAAACAATTTTAAATGAGTATCAGAAAAATGAGTCCCCCGGTGTATATCAAAAAACCCTCGTTTTTTATAAATTTTTTTACAAAGGGGTTTTATTATTCATCCATTTTTTTACTATCCCCAAAATGCTTATATTTTTGGAAAGTAGCTTGTCTACAAGAATGACATTACTAATACTTTTCATTAAGTACCCAAAACTAAGGTATCACATCAAGGGGTTCTTATCCTTTTTCTCCACAAAGAAGCTTTTTTCTTTTACTTTAAAAATTCGCAATGAAAAAACCCAAATCAGACACTGTGGGGTAGGTTAAAGCTTTTTCAAATTTAATTATTTGGGTTTAAGCCAGAAGATTTTAGTATCGTATTCTCTCTAAAGGGTTCAGATTTCTCAAAGCCCAGAATATAACTTCGGATTTTTATTTTTTTAAGCCTTTTTATCAGATAAAAAAAAGTTCAAAAAAAATACGGGAAATACTATAAAATAAATGCGTTTAAATAAATTCTTTGAGGGACAATATAAAACCCCTTGAATAACCGTATTTTTTCCCCCTTCAGTATTTAAAAATAAAAAGAAGAGGAATATTAAAAAACCCCCTAAGGGAAAAAACCCAAAATTTTCCCAATTCTAAAAATCCCCAAATTAAACGATTTTTTGTAAATTTTTTCCGCATGCCCTCTTTTGTTTCAACAAATCACATGTTAAAAACCATAATATAAGTCACTTTTTCCACATCTAAATTATACTATCAGAGCCCTTTGATCACAAATGAACACTTAGCAAGTTTTTACATTTGTTTCCCCCACACAGGGAAACTGATACCGGGGGTTATCGTCTAATTTTTAAACCTTTTGAAAAGTTAAAACCAAATTTATTAGGCAAGGGAAAAAAAACCTTACTATATTTACAAATCGGGATAACTAACACAGCCTGAAAGAAGTGGCCTGTCGCGGGAAAGGGAAAGCCCGGAAGACCAGAGGGTTTTTGGGGGTTGCGGGGCTGAGACCCCTTTCGCGAGGAAAGGGCCGGTCTACTAAGCGGGGGAGTAATCTTTTGCGTAATCTAGCCTTACACGAAAACAATAAAAAAACTTTAAATAGGGGTATTTCCGTTTCCGTCCTCCTAATTAAAATTGACAAAAGAAATATATATACATCCTGCTTTAAAAAGGGGAAAAATTGAAAATAAAATCCAAAAGGGATCCCAAAATTCCCTTTCCCAGTCATTTTGAAGATGATTCCGATCGAGGTCTTATTGCTAAAATATTTAGGCTTATTTTTAAACTTCCCTATTTCAAGAACAATACACAAACAAAGGGAGTGGTATTTGCTGTACAAAAATGCTTTTAAAAACATATTAAAAAATAATTATGGTTTAAATAGCGGGTCATAAATATTTTTTTATATTCATTTTATAATCCTTTTTTAAAAATTAATAGATTATATATTATAAATATTTATTTTTTAAAATATAATATATATAAAATATGCTATATTGTGCATATATTATAAATCCAAGCTAAATGACTTTACAGTATTGTAGTATATACAATACTATATAGGGATAATTATTATATATATTTTAAACCATATTATATTACACACAACGAATACGTGTATATATTATAAAATTTTGTTTTCATATATTTTAAAAAGGGAAAAACCCCCTGCCCTATACCCTTTTTGTAGAAGGTTTTCAAGTCAAGGGGTCTAAATTAAGAAGACCTTTTGATCTTCAACCGGGGAATTCGAAAAAAAAGTATTCGCTTATCGGGAAAAGGAAAATTAAACTTTCCCATACCTGAAAAAGGGGCGGGCTTTTTTACAACATTTTTTTGTTTTAAAATAAATTTTATTTAAATTTCAAAAATTATGATTTGTATACCAAAACATAATTTGGGTTTAATCCTGTTTACCATAAAAAAGTTTTCGAGTATCTGCGAAGACAAATGCCTGATGCAAAGTATATTATTTTTATTTTTTTTATTATATCACAAAAATCTTTTTTTGCTTACAGGTAGGGGTGGCCCAGCGGGCTAAGGGCGGGGTTTTAAAGGGACCAAACTCTTCGGAGGCGGGGGGTTCGAAAAACCCAAACCCCTTTCCAAGATTTTTGGGTGCAATTGTTTAGTGGGGGGGCCCAAAGCCCGGAGGGCCACTGGGCCCTTCGCAAATCACACTCAAACGACCAAGATACAGATACTTGTACCTATGTCTCAGATGAAAGGACTTTCGGAAAAATTTCAAAAATAAAAAACGGGGGGACTGCGCGGGAGTTTTTTAAATGATGAAATTTAAAATTCGGCACTGAAGAACCCAATGACTTAAAAAATTTTCAGAACCACAAAAAAGAAAGAGACTTGGCATAACATGACTTTACAAAAACTGTTGGGATATATTGCATAGCATTTAAAACTGAAATTACACACATATGTATACTGAGATTCATCAAACAATAAAAACTGAAACTGTAGACACACACATTTATATACGTGTGTGTGTGTGTTTGTGTGTGTGTTTGTGTGTTTTTTGGGGTGTGTGTTTTGTGTGTGTGTGGGGGGTTTTGTGTGTGTGTGTGGGTGGTGGGGTGTGTGTACACATAATTTCCCATTTCTATACCCTTTTATAATGCATATACATATATATGCATATACATATATTGCCTAACATTATAACTATACAAAATTTTATGTATATACTATATTATGCATATACATAAAATATCATTACTATATTTATATAATCAAATTGCATATACAATATTGCATATACATATACATACATACACATATTTATACACATGTATACATGATTTTAAATATAAAATTTTATACTTTTTCAACTACACACTGTCCTACTAACTCAGAGCATCTAGATTAAAACCTTTTTTTGATTCACCTAATTCTTAGTATTTTGTGGGACACAACACACACAACACACACACACACACACACACAAAACACACACACACACACCCACACCCCACACAACACCCCACACAATACACACACACATATCTCATTAGTACCCCCCTATCTCGCCCCATATCAAAAGGGCTGGGCAAAATGTTTTATTCAACTTTTCTGGGACGGGTTTTTCTGACATGGAACTGAGTGAGGGGTTATTATCCTCCTCAGAAAGCCTCTTTTGCCAACTTCACCCACGCAGAAACCATGGGCTCTTCTAGAGATTCTCTGGTTTTTTCCACGGCAGCCAAAGCAAATTTTGCGATGAAAATAACCTTCCTATAAGCACACCACATCCTGGGGTGACTGCACAGTGGTTGGGGGAAGTGGTTGCTGCAGGAAAAAAAGGGACGAAAGGTTTAAAACGGTTTTGGGGGTCGCCCGTCTGAAAACTCCCTTTTGCGAGGAGACACTGGTGTTTGAGGGGGGAAAGGATTTAAAATGGATATATTTTTAAAAACTTTTTTTTACTACATTGGTAAAAAAATAAAACACCAAATTTTGGGGGGGTTCGTCTTTCCCAATTTTAAAAAATGAGTCCCATTACAATAAAGGGTTCGATTCATGTTGTATTGGGGGGCCATTGCCACATTAAAAAAGCTACACCTTTAGTAGCTACGTTTCGGCTTTCAATTTTAAAACTGTATCCCATTACATTAACAATTTACAAATTACGAGTAACCGTTTTCGTAACTTATTCTCGCTGTCACATGATTAATGTAAATTTCGTTATCTCATACCCATATCTAACTTCGTTTTTACCTCCATCCACCAGGCTGTCAAGTAAATAATCCTTCAATTAGTGATGGGTGTGAGCGAGCATGAAGGATAATGTTTTTAAGCTAAGAAAGGGAGTCATTTCGAAGGGGCCAAGTAACATTAAAAACGCCAAAATTTAATTTACGAAGAAGGTGTGTGACCGCGTTTTTCCCTAACAAAAAAACCTTTTTAAAACGTGAGAAAACATTTTAAATTTAAAAGGGAATAATGTGGTTGTCCACGGTATTATCAAAAGCAAAAAAAAGCAAGTCACTTGAATCTCGCCTTTTTTCCAAAATACTGACCTGAAAGGGTTTATAGTTTCCCCCTAAAACTACGAAAGACTGTCCCGGGAAAAGAATCCCGCTTTCATAAAACCTATGTTTTCATATGTTTTCTATAACGATTTGGAAGATAATCCGCCACCGGGTTACACTACTCAGATTTCATAGGCATATCAGCTGACGATTTAAAAAAAAAGCATGATGGGGGATAAAGCCCAACTATAACATTAATCGGAAAAATTTTACCAGTAGTTTAAAAAATAAACGTGTGTGTTTGTGTGTGGGGTGTGTTGTGTGTGTGTGTGGTGTGTGGTTGGGGTGTGTGTGTGTTGTGTGGGGTGTGTGTGTGTTTTGTTGTGTGTGGGGTGTCCGTATGGGTGCGGTGTGGGGTGTTTTGCGTTTAATAACTGTTACAAATATCAGTTACGCTCTCTTTAATATAACCCTTTTGTACCGGGTTTTAAAGCCCTACGGGCCCAGCCACTGGGTGGGCCCAAACCGCCCCAAATGGGGGGCCGGATTTAAAAAGAGTGGGTTTACTCATTAAAAAAAAAAAAAAAAAACACCGGGGGGAAAGGGAAAAGGGGAAACCACCCCTCTAAATTTCCCCAAAAAAATCATGGAAAAGCCCATGATCTTTAAGGCCCCCGGTGGCCGAATGGGTTTAGTATCGGACTCAAGACTGTCCCGGCAATCTGAGTTCGAGGGGTTTGGGGAACCGGGGCCCGGGGCGTTTTCCCCTTGGGGAAGGAAATTCACCTCGATTGGGGCCCAAACCCAGCCACTGGGGGGCCAAACCAGCCCAAGTCAGTGGGTGGTCCCAAGCCCGGATTAAAAAACTGAGAATGATTTTTCCAAAAAGGTAACACCCGGGACTCTCCGTGGAAAGGAAAATGGGGGGCCCTACCACGTACTCACCCCAAAAGCATCACAACATGAAATTTTACAATTTAATTTAAATATCTGCTGTGACCACGGCGGGGTCAGACTGAACCACCGTTAAAAAAAGGATATTTCCTACATTTTTTGGGGTTGCACACGCATAAAAAATACATATTAAAACACGTTTTAAATGAGTGGGATTTCTAAATAATATATAAAAAAACACAAACACAACAACACAAATATGAAAAGGAAAACATCCACAATAAGAAATAAAACTGAATCGTTTCGAACAGGCTAAAAAATTTTTCGAGTCCGCGGGCCCGCGCACAGAGCAAGCGGGCTAGACTGCATGGACGAAACTTTTATCTGGAAGAAATTAAACCTAAATAAAGACAAGCTGTTATATAGGCAATTTCGTTTCTCTCTCAGTATAATTAACTATACTACTAATAAAAATTTTTTGGGTTTCCTGGGCCCACAACAATGTTATCGAGTATCTGCGAAGAACAATGTGTCGGTGTCTGTGATAAAATCATTGCATCTTTTTTTTTTTACGAAGCGCTTTATTATTCATCAATTTTATTACTATCAGAAATACCTATCATGGGTTGGGGGGGGGCCCTGGGCCGAGCGGGGCTCTTTTGGAGGCGAGGGGTTTGAATCCCAAACGTTGGATTTTGGCACTGCGTGTGGCAGTGGCCGGCCCCTAACAAGGCCAAGGAGAAAAGGGCCTTTCCCGACCAAAACCCTCCAAAAAACCCAATCAAGATACAAACCAAACTGTAAAGTTTAAACCCACGTAAACCCTTTTGTGACGCTGATAGAAGCTCAAATGTCGCGAAAGGAATTCCCCGCCGCTCGATTCGCTATATTCTTTTGGGCCCTTTCAAAGCATTGGAACTATCTATAGGGAAAAAATTAGCCCAAAACACCAGTTCTACAAAAGAAACTACAGGTATCAAAAATCAAGGGGGTTTTTTTTCACTGACGGGCCCCACTAATGGGAACAGAAGCTGTGTTCACTTACATTAAAAATTTCAAATGAATACAAATAAAACGAAAGTTCGGGAGGCTAAAGGGGTTCACACTGAAAATTTCTTCGGTATTAAAAGCCCAAGAAATTTGACGGGGGGGCTCTTTTTCCTGGGTTTTTGGGATTTTAGTACCCTATTCTCTCCAAGTTTAAGGGGGTTTTCAAAAAATCTTTTTATAATTTTTTGGATTTTTTTATTATTTTCTTCAAGCCTCCTATTAGATAACAAAATTGTACAAAATACTGGAATACATTACATGATGAATGGCGCTTAATTAATATCCTTAAGGAACACTCTACTAACACATTATATAAACGTGTATTTTCTCTTCAGATTTTTTGCAATAATAAGAGGAATGTCATTAATAATCCTGAAGGCGAAAAAATCAATCATAAACATTCCAATTTTTCCCATTTTTGTTAAAAAAATCTCCGCATGAACCCCATTTTTCTCCCGAACCCCATGTTAAAAAACCCCAATGTAAGTCAGATCTTGCCACATATCATCACATTATCAGAGACCTTCAATAAGTTCTTTGCACATTGTGTCTCCACACAACTGAGTGACAGGTTATCGTCTCCAAACTTTGACCTTTTGCAAAATTCACCCAAGTAAAATCTCCCATGTTTCTACTTCCTCCCCATCAACCAAAATATTTTCCGGGAAAAACCTTATACAGTACACCACATATCCAGATAAAATAACCCAAAATCTTTAAAAAAAGGGCCCGTCCCCGGAGGGGTGCCGGGAAGGCCAGATGGTTTGGCGGTCGCAGGTCTGAGACTCCCTTCGCGAGGAGAAGGCTGGTGTAATCTTTGGCGTACACTTATGACTTATTATCATATAAAAAATAAAAATTTTAAAATGATATTCCCCGTTTTGCCTTTTTAAACCCATTATAATATGAAACATGGTAAAAAAAAGCCATGTAATCCACGTGCATTGGAAGAGAAAATTGCAAATCAATTTAATCATAAATATAGTACATATACATACATATTTGGGTAAAAGGCCCGTGCTCCCATACCATGTTTTTTTTACACCGTGTGAATATTCGCTTTGGGAAAGGGGTTCTGTACAAAAAAATCTATTCGTAGAATATGATTTCAGTAGCAGCATAAAACATAATACAACAGTGTTCCACTACCTTGTTTTCAGAGAGGGTCGCCTAATGACAACTCACACGCACATACATATATGTATAAATACGTATAATCACACACGTGTATATGTATATGAATGTGTATATATATACAAAATATATTGTGTGGTGTGTGGGGTTTTTGTGTGTGTTTGGTTTTGTGTGTGTTTTGTGTGTGTGTGTGTGTGTGTGTGTTGGGGTGTGTGTGTGTGTGTGTGTGTGTTAAAAAATAAAAAATAAAAAAATTTTTTTTATTTAAAAAAAAAACCCCTTTTTTTTATATCTTTTCTATATATTTATTTATTTTACCTTATTATATTTACAATTTTATATATATAATATATATATATTAATATATTTTAATATATATATAACATATTTAAAAAACACATATTTTATACACGTAAATTTTTGTATGTGTTCAGATCAAAACCTTGATACAAAATATTACCTAATATAGATATATATATATATAAAAATATAATATATTATATATATATATTTGTATGTATATTGTATTGAATAAAATTTTTATATATATATATATAATTAAATATTATATATTTTATATATATATTTATATATACGTATATATATGTAAAAAGTATTATTTTATATAAAATTTTTGTGTTTTATTATCATATCCCTTTTTAAAATATTAATTTATATTTTATATATAAATATATAATAAAATATATATATTTTAAATTTTTATAATTTAAGTATTATATATATATTTTATTTTTATATTATATTAATATTATTGATAAAAAATATATATATTTATGTTATTTTTTATATTATTATATATATATTAATTTTTATTTATAATATTTTATTTATATTATATAAAATAGTCCAAATTTTTTCTATTTTATTTCTATATATATATATATTATATATTTTTTTTATTATATATTATATATTTATAAAATATAATAATTGTGTATATATATTTTTTATTATATATCATACATATGAATCTTAAAAAATAACCCAAGAGTAGGTACCCTTTTGTAAAGCATATACACTGCAACCCCATGCATCCCTTCATACACCCAAAACACACACATCCCTATATAAAACCATGCCATACAAAAATAAATGGGGTTTTCTCCGAGTCATTTAACTGACATACACAAAACACACGTGCGCCCATTTTTGTTTGCTTGTAAATTTTGGGTTTTTATGCATATTCCCACTAAATAATAAAAAGACTTTGGGATAAATTTAAAAATTACAAAAAAGAGGGAAAATTTTCAAATCGTGGAATAAATTAAATTTTTGCCAAATTTCCAAAAGGCGTGTGTGTAAAACCCGTTTTTAGTTTTTTTTGGAAATGCTATGAATTTCAGTTTTAGGGAATGTTTTTAAAGTACCAAATATTTTGTTATAAAAAGTTTTGCGTGTATTGCCTTTCCGATCCCCATACACCGGGGAAAATTGGCATCCCGCTCTCCCGCCTCAAATTTTTAGTTTTTTCCTTCCCTACCCCATCAAAAATTGATGTTTTTCTTATGGGTATAAGGTGAATTTAAACGAAGTAAAAAAAATTTCCACCGTAAAAAACAGTAGACAAAAATGAAATTGGGATTTATGTTTATTATCCCAATGTACGAAATAGGGCATAGAAATTTTAGCCTTTAAATTTTCTGTCTCCGTCCCCAAAAATCAGCCTCCTCCTGCACAGGGGGTCTCAAGCGGGGTCCGCCAAACCGTCTTTCCTTCAGTGCTTCCGGGCCCGGGAGGGCCCTTTTTTTCACCACAGTGGAAATTATCCTTGGGTGTGGGTGGCTTTAGTAAATTAATTTGGTTTTGGGGGCGGCGGATTCGACATTTTCAAAATTTTACCCGGGCCAAATCCTGTGATTCCCTTTTCCCCCAGCATCAACCTAAAAAATTTGGGGGTGGAAAAACCTTACTATATGTACACCCATATTTGGGATAAAATTCACAGTTTTGAAGAAATGGCCCTTTGCAGGGAAAGGGTGCGGGAAGACCGGCGGTTTGGCGGGCCCCCAGGGCTGAGCTCCCTTCCCAGGAGAAAGGGTGGCCCTTTTTAGGCGGAGAGAGCCGGGGGTAATCTTTTGCGTATTTTTTAACCAATAATGAAGTACTGATAGTTATTTCTCTTTCGTCTTCTCCCCCCAAAAAAAAAAATCCCCCGAAACACGGATAAGGAAACCATGAAACTACGTGTATTGGGAAAAAGGGAAATTTCCCAAAAAAAGATGATTTGAAAATAAAAAAAAAAATGTGGTAATAAAGGCTTTAGTAATACTTACCCTTTTTGGTTTTTACGGCCCAAAAATGGGTAAAGGGGGCTGCGCCCCCACATTATGTTTTTTTTTTCAAAAGGAGTGATTTCAATATCAAAAAAAATATCCGTTTTATTTTATTCTTCAATAGAAATTACTCGTTGGAAAAGATTTCAGTAAAAGGGATAAAATATACTACGCAGTGTTTCCCAAAACCAGTTTCTTAATTTTATTATTACAAAACCCTATATACACTGTGTTTATCTTTATTTTTTACAATCTCTTCTTTTACGGAAAGGGTTTATTTTCTGAGCCGGCCCTGGTCACAGCTGATACTTTTTGTATTTTCATGTTGTGATGCCTTGGGTGAAGACGTTTGGGAGGGCCCCCATTTTCCCTTTTCCCCCGGAGAGTGCCCGGGGGTACCCTTTTTGGTAATCATTCTCTCTATTTTCCCCGGGGTTGGGACCACCAATTGACTTAAGCTTTGGGTTTGGGCCCCCCAGTGGGTAGGTAGGCAATCAAGGTAAAATTCATGCCCCAAAGGGGAAAAACGCGGCTTATTTATTTCATTTTTAAACATAATATATGTATTTTTACATATAACATACATTATGAATCAGCGGCGGGGCTCACATACCGGGGTGGGCGATGGGTTTTGTGCATTGGGTTTCACCCACCCCCCCCATCCCCGATTGGTGTGTGCACTTGCACTGATTTTCATAATTTTAGGTAAATCGAAAACCCAGATACATTTAAGTTCCCCTTGGGGAAAAAGGCTTCACCCTCGATTGCCTATTTAGCCCTGGGGGTGCAAACCAACTCAGTCAGTGCTGGTTCCCCAAGGCCGGATAAATAAGAGAACCCATTACTAAAAGGTAACACCGGCACTCTCCGTGGAAAGGAAGGGGGGCCCTACCCCGTCTAAATCCAAAAATCACAAACATGAAAAATACAATTAAGTATCAAAGCTGTGATACGGGGGCTCAAAAAGAAACCCACCCTTAAAAAAAATACTATATTGTATTTTATATGCTCTCTTCTCGGGATCATCTTCTATCCCATCTATCTATCTATCAAAACTATCTTCTATCTATCTTTCCCCATCTATTATTCATCTATCTAAACTATATATATATATATATATTTATATAATATTATATATTTTATATATAATTATATATATTTATATATATAATATAAATTTTATATATTATATATATAAAATTTTGTATGTATATACTTTTGTCTACTAATAACATATTGTGTGGGGGATACCCGGGTGTATGTTTTATTTTTAATTTAAAATATTATATATATATATATATGTGTTTTTTGTGGGGTGTGTGTGGTTTGTTGGGGGTGGGGTGGGGTGTGGTGTTGGTTGGGGTTTTGTGTGTGTGTGTGTGTGGGGGTTGTGGTTGGTGTGTGTGTGGGTGTTGTGTTGGGGGGGTTTTGTGTGTGTGTGTGTGTGTGTGTGGTGGTTTTGTGGGGTGTGTGTGTACAAACCCTATGCATATTTTATATATATTAATCCATCATATTAAAATTATAAATATACCAAAAAAATATATATATTTAATTAGATATAAAAATATTAAAATCCCTATTTTAAAAATAAGTATTGTTTACATGTGGGTATATATGTGTAGTATATATACCCATGAAAACATACATACTTTTCATTTTAAAGTGTATATTTACCCATATATATATTATATATTTTTAAAATTATTTTAATATATATTGTAAAATATTTTTATATATAAAATATATATATATATATATAAAAATTTTTAAAAATTTTTTTTTTTAAATTTTAAAATACATATATTGTGAATAAAATATAATTATTATATATAATTTTATATAATATTATATTATATATTATTATGTGTACATATTTATTTTTTTGTCAAATTACCCCTTATGTACGCCCTTTTGTGTATGCCTAATATCTAGGGTACATACTTTCAGCTACGTTAAATTTAATATGAAAATAACAAAAATATTTACACATAATAATTATATGTGGATATATAAAAAATTATATATATGGTATATAATGTTTTATATATAATATATATATTTAATTATATATATATATATATAATTTTAAAATATATAATACCTATATATGTTTTTTAAGATATACCCAAAAAACGCCCCACTAAAGGGTTTTACATACATACACCAAAGGGCTACTAAGCTTGTGCCTACATACAAAAAAAATTCATATATCTATAAGACATACATTACTTTACAAGGGAAAACTGGGGTTATTACAATTTTGCATTTAAACCCGACATTTTAAGGGGTTTCTTTACACTTACACAAATGGTGCGCGTAATTTATTAAACTGTATAAATTCGTTTTACTGTAAAAATGTGACATATCCCATTTTTGAGATCGACTAATGATAAAAAAAGGGCTTGGGGATTTTTAAATTTAAAAAACCCTTTCAAAATAAAAGGTATTTTAAAATTTTTTTTTGAATAAACCAATTAAAAGAAACCGTTTGGCGGTTTAGTAACGGTATAAATTTCAGATTTTTAGCACTGTTAAAAAATACATTCCCCAAAAATTCATATAAAGGGAAAATGACCCCCCCCTCTCTGGCCCCAGCGTAAGTTTTCTTCCCCTTTTTATACCCACCGAAAATTTTTCATAAGGTGAAAATTAGGGGAAAATTTCATTGATTTAATTTTTCTCACAGTGAAAACGTAGCTACTCAATTTTCAGCCTTTTCAGTCCGACGTGATAAAAACAACAAGGGGTTTTGAAGCTTGTAATGTAATAAACCGGGTTTTTGAATTGGGAAAAAAAAAAAAAAAAACAAAAAACCCCCTTTTTGTTTTTTTACCCAATGTAGTATAAAAGTAATAGAAAATAAACCATAATATTATCCTTCTCTCCGCCTTTAAACACCAGCCCGCGGGGCCCAAAAACCCTCTTGCCTTCCCTGTTCTTTCCTGCAACAGGCCACTTTCCCTACCCCCGTGGCACATTGTGGTCAGATCCCTTTTAGAATGTGGAAAAAAAAAAGGATGGAAGCCGAAAATACGAACTTAGCCTCGCCCCGGGGTATGCCTGAGGAGCCCCGGGCCCTTTTCGACTAATGCCGACTCGCTCACGTGGCAGTGGTGCTGACTCGGTGAAAACCCAGTCCTTACCCCCCGTGGTGCCCAGCCCCATAAATCCCGGGGGACAATTGGCCCAAAATTTTCGCACCTGGGCGGGCGCGAACCGCCGAACCCCCCCGGATGAGACCGGGCCGTTATCACTGTACTACCCGGAGGGTACAAAAAAGGAAAAGTCTGACCTTTTTTTGATCTGTCCCAAAAGGGTCGGCATGCGGTTTTAGTATGTTTAGGGAAAACCTGTATTTCGTAGGGGGGATGAGGTCCGGGTTTGAGAGAGGATGTCATTTGAAAAAAAAAAATTTTTTAAAGGATTTTGAGGAAAAGAATTGGAATGTCTTTATTTGTGTTTTTGGAGAACTGGACTGGGCCCGATACTAGATGAGGTTATTTGAATTCGCAAATTTTAAAAATCAATATTTTTTTTAAATGATTTAACCTAGATCTCCTTGGTTTCTGTAATTTATTTATAACGTTATACATACATAAATTCACTACTGAGGTAAGTATTTATCACACACACCCCAATATATAATATAAATATATGAATACATACATATATCCCTACAGTCAATACTAGATACCACACACAGGGCAGAAACACACATAGACATATTATGTATAAAATTCATTTTATATAATATTATATATTATATATATTATATATATATATATATATATATATACATATATAT
>NC_051398.1:12232199-12242199 GCF_015228065.2 Penaeus monodon | reverse complement strand
GTATATATCATGTACATACATACATTCACACAATGATAACAAATAAATAGATAATATGATGGACTGCACTACCTTACGAAGCGCTTGATTTTTCTTTGCTTTCATTATCTGAAATTCTTATATTTCTGAAGGTAGCGTGGGCCCAGCGGTCTAAGGGGCTGGTTTAAGGCACCAGTCTCCCCTTTGGAGGCGTGGGTTCGAATCCCACCGCTGCCAAGGATTTTGGTACTGACTGGAGCAGTGTCCGCCCATATGCAAGGCCGGAGAAACCTGCCTTCGTAAATCTTACTAATCGTCCTGACCAAATGGAGCTGTGGTTGTGTGCCGCTGATAGAGGGGCACGTGTCACGCGAAAGGAATTTCCTGATGCATAAACAGCTATCTCATCACTTATCCGAGACCTGATCAAGATTAAAACTTTAACAGGTTCTCTGAAGCTTGTTTTATCCCCACATGGAATTGAGTGACAAGTTTATCGCCCACGAACTTTGATCTTTTGCAAAGTTTACCAGACTACAAATTTAGTGTTCTCTCCTTCCTCCACGTCAACCAAAGTATTAGTGATGGAAATAACCTTACTATATGTACATCACATACCGGGATAAATAACAGTTTTTGAAAAAAGACAAGGCGGTTAGCGTTTTTGACTTATCATATACGATAATATTTCCCATTTCTCTTCTCCGAATAAACACGAAAAGTGGCATAAAGATGCCATGTAATCCACTTGCACTGGAATAGAAATTACAAATCAGTATAGTTATAATCGAAAGTGCGGTATGATGAGGGTGTAAACTAATACATTAATTTTAGTGTCACGGCCAAATATGGTAACTCGGACTTCATTCCTATCATGCTTATTTATATTCGTGTGATTTCATAAAGCAAACACTATCCTTTTAGCAGGCCATGCTAAACCCTAAGAACTACTCGTAAATATGATTTCAGTAACATAAATATACTACAACAGCGTGTTATATTACTTATTTTCATAGAGAGTCGTCCAATAACTTTACAACTCAAACGCACATATTTATATATGTATGCTAAAAGTATAAATACATATAATCTCACTCACACAATTTACTACTCTGTGTGTGTGTGTGTGAGTGTGAATGTGTGTGTGTGTGTGTTGTGTTGTGTGTTTGTGTGTGTGGGGTGTGTGTGTGTGTGTGTGTGTGGTGTGTGTGTGTGTGTGTGTGTTGTGGTGTGTGTGTGTGTGCATACATATATACATGTTTTCATGCATACCTATTTACATATATCTGTATGTAATTATATAATATTATACATATATTGTGTATATATATTATATAATATATATATATATTGGGGTATATTATTATATATTTAGTATAAATATATATTATATGTTGTTATACCTATATATTCGTATATATATATATATATTATATAATATATACATATATATATATATATTATATTTTATTTAAAATATATATCATATATACATAAATACATAAAAGTAACTGAAAGTAGATGCCTTAGATATGTATGCACAAAATAACGCATATACATAAGCATGCATACATACATACCTACAAACACACACACACACCACCCACACACACACACACACCACACACACACACACACACACACACACCACACACACATATATATATATATATAAGATATTATATATATATATATAAAATATATATATTATATATAATTCCGTTTATTTTGAACTATTTGACATATCACTCTTTTGAGATCTAGTGATAATAAAGGACTTTGCATAATTTAAAACTTTAATAAAGTAGAAGGAATTATCAATCGTGTATATAACGGAAATTTTAAACCATTACCAAAACGTGTGTGTGTTTTTAGTAACGGGTATGAAATTCAGTTTATATGTAAGGTTTAATATATATCACTAGTTTGTATAATAAGTTATGTATGTATTGCATTTTCCATCCGTATTTACCGGACTCCCCGCTTTCAGCCTCAGACGTTAGTTTTTCGCCCTTTACACCCACCAAAAATTGAAATTAGCGAAATAAAAAGGACATTAACCATGTCACAAATGAAATCAGTCTTGAAAATGTAGCTAATAAATTTATGCTTCTTAATCAAAACAACATGGATCTAAGGCTTGTATTGAAATACGACTCAGGGTTTTGGTTTATATATATATATATATAAATATATTATATACATAATATATCAATATATAATGTATATGAATATATATATATATATACAAAATATAATATATATAATATATACCATGTATATGTATATATTATAAAGCTATAACAATATAAATATATAATATATGTAATATAAAAGATATTAATATATATAATAATAAAATATATATATATATTATCTATAATATATATATATACAAATATATATAAAAATACATATATATAAAAATAAATATATACATATATATTGATATATATAAATTATAATTATATATACGTATTTGCATACACATTTATGCAATAAAATTATTATATCATATCACAATTTATCTTTTTTTATCAAATCAAAAATTTCCCTTTAGATATTCAGGTAGCGTGGCCGAGCGGTCAAGGCGCTGGTTTAAGGCACCAGTCTCTTGGGAGGCGTGGGTTCGAATCCCACCGCTGCCAAGGCTTTTGGCACTGCAAAAGTGGCAGTGGCCGCCCTGACAAGGCCCCGGGGAGAACGGCGCTTTCGCAAATCCCCCCCAATTTAAACTGATCACGATACACAGAGCGGTAAACCTGCGTCCCAGCATAAATTTCTGTATAACATTTTTTCAGAAACCACAGTATACATGAAGTTCATCTCACTAATAGCTTAGGAAACTTTGTTCCACTTGAATTAAAAAAGAAATTGCAAATGAAAAAAAAAAGAAAACTAAGTACGGCAAGGGTAAGTAAGCAAACTGATAACTACTTTCATTTCTATCTGCATTATAGTTTAGTTTGTTCGAGCTCAGTTTCCTGATTTGTTGGGTCTGTTTCATGTCAAACAAAATCCTTAAACAGGGTTTAAACTATACTAATTATGCTATTCTAAAATGTAATTTCAATAACTGAAAAAGATAATTTATGAAAGGGGCGTCCCAATGACTAGGCTTAATAACTTTTGAATACACTGATAAAAATCGTCACAAAAACTATGGCATATCTAATAACATACAAACTGACATGCTTACTAGTTACTAGAACACGTGTATTTATGTTATGCTAAATGATATAGATGAACTACTCATGGTAAAAATCCAGTTGTGTACAGTGTGGGAAAAGCGGAAGTTAAAAGGTACAGCAGCATAGACAAAGATAAATTGAAACGAACCACAGAAATAAAGGAAATAATCAACTTTCACTTTTTTGGGGCGTGCAATTTTTTATTTTTGCATATATTACTGTCTCCTAGACCCAAGCAGTCCAATTCTCAGTTTTTTAAAACTATTGGTATTTTTCAAACCTTCTTATCGTTTATGAATAATCTACAGATCCTGCTTTATAGGAATAAAACGTGGCAATGACGATTTAAAAGTTTCCTTAAAGCACATTGTTTACCATTAATTTAGTCAGTAAAAATAAGAAAAGTTTTTGATTTCTCTAGTTTTTTTAAATTATCTCACAGAATGGAGGGGAAACCCTTTTGGCATCCCTATAGGCGAAAAAAAAAAAGAAACAATTCCAATTCTCAAATAACAAATGATATTTGTAAATAACTTGAAATTATCTCTTCCCGCATGACCTCTCTGCCCGTCGAATCACATATTAAGAACCATAATATAGTCCGATCTTACCACATCGCATCACACTATCAGCGACCTAATCACGATGAATACTTGTTTTTTCCACGCATGAACTGAGTATCAGGTTTATCGTCTTCAGAAATTTTACCATTTTTCCAAGTACACCTGCTTACAAAAACTACTAAGATTTTCCATTTCCTCCAGCAACAACCCAAAATATTGTGTGATATGAATAACCTAGCTATGTGCACACCACATCTCGGTATGCCTGGCGCACTGATGAAAGAGATGGTCTGCCGTAAAGGAAAGGCGGTTTGGCGGCTGCAGGTCAAGACCCCTTCGGAGAAATAGGCTGGGCTCTGAGGCGGAAGAGTTTAAAATTTTGGGCCCATAAATTTTTGACTTATAATCCATAACAATAATAAACATGAAATATTGGGATAAAGAAGAGCAGTAAATTTCGCCTATATTGAAAAGGGAAGTTGCAAACGAATACAATTAAAATAAACGAATACCAATTAAGGTAAACGAATATAATTAAGGTAAGCGAATACAATTAAAGGGAAACGAATACAATTAAGGGAAACGAATACAATTAAGGTAAGAGAATACAAATTTGGTAAACGAATACAAATTAGGTGTTTTAAAAGTGTAAACTGACATATTATTTGGGGTTACGCCAAATATGGTCTCGTTTGATGAAGCTCTTATTTCCTGAACTATTAAAACTACGTTTCATATCATGATTATTTACAATTGAGTGATTTCATTTGATTCATGCGGGGGGAAGGTCACGGGGTTTTGGGAAAATGTAAGGAAATGTGCATATTATTACATCTTATATTTGACTAATGGGGTAGAGGGTGCGGAAAGACATTGAATTTTATTATTTAATTTGCAGAAATCATCATATGCTTTTGAGGGATTAAGTTTGGGATTGTTTTTATCGGTTTTGTGATCCCGAGGGCAGATGAAATGATTATGGAGATAAACATTATTAACATTATCAGCGAATCTTAAAAGTAATTGAAAGAAGAACCCTATATATATATATATATATATTATATATATATATATATATATATATTATATATATATATATCCCCACATATACGAATAAGAATTCGTATACGTTATGCTAATTGGGATGTACTAGACGTGCATATAAACTGAAATTCATACAATTTACTACTGCTCGCGCACTTTAGTAATTGGTATATTTGATATATCCCAATATTTTAGTAAAGCAGTGTCATGTCAATTTTGTTTTTATCAAGGGTTCATCTCTTAATTCTTAGCCTAGTCATTGAAACCCGTTCAGAAAAGTCCGTTTTTATCAGTAGCCGGTTTCAAATTTTTTAGCCTAATTATTTAAAGCCCCTTTTATATACATAGAAAACTGAGTAGAAGGACCAGATGCTATATTATACAGTACTCAGTTTCCATAGGTTTGTGAACGGGGGTTCCCCGATAATTAAGCAAAATTATTTAGGGGGGTCGACGAGTCATAAAACGGACTTGGCATAGCACTGCTTTACAATATAGTTTAAATGAAATTTATACTAGATACTAACACGCGAGCGTGGTGGTCCTTAGTGTTTATGAACGCGTGCGTGTTTTAGTAACTGGTATGAAACTCAGTTTATATGCACTGTTTAATATATACCATTAGTTTTGAACGTCATATATTATTTTCTGCATTTTTTATCCACATATACCGGAAGATGTCTCCCCGATCTCAGCCTCAAACGTTAGATTTCGCTCCTTTACACTCGCAAAAAAATAAGTTTTAGATACTGGTATAAGGTAAAGCAACAAAAGGAAACTGATACAGGTCATGTTACAGTAAGAATCATTCGCGAAGACCTTACTACTTACTTCACACATCTTAATCCAACACAACATGGGATCTAAAACTTGATTTGTTATGGCAGGTTCTCTAATTCGTTTCTGCTATGTCCTTATTGGATTCGGTTTAGAACGGGACACAATGGGATTTGGTCATTTATATTGATTATCGAACGTCGTATAAATAAGTATAAATAATCCATAATATTCTTCTTCTCTCTCCACCTCAACACCCACCTTCTCGCAAAACCGTCGCTTTCCGTGCTTCCTTCCTGCGGCAGGCCATCTCCTTCATCACTGAGGCCGTTCCCCTTTGGGCATGAGGTGTAACACAGCAATAATGCGTTGGTTGCCGCTGAGGGAACATTTGAATCTCTAGAAGTAAAAAGCAGGTAGGTAGCTATTCTGAGGAATTGTGGCTGGAATGCGTTCATCATGATTGGACAGGTAGTCCCTCATCTGGCATTAAATGAAAGGGTTTATACATAAATCATTATATTATATATATATATTTTATATATATATATATATATATATTATATTATATATATATATATAATATTATACATATATACTACACAGTTTCTGGAGTCCAGGTGAGTTATCTGCATGACCCAAAAATTATTCTTATATCTGGGAGAAACTAATCCTAGCATATCTGAAATAGGCGGGCTGTTTTCTGCAGACTACTTTTTAAAACGATCTCATTTCATTTTCACTGTAATGAACTGTAGAACCAATAAATACTTGGGTTAATCCTGTCCACACAACAATGATATGCGTATCTGCAATGACCAATAAGTGGCTGTGCTGCATTTGTATGCTTTTTTTTTTTTTTTTAATAAATATTATTATCAGTGATTCTCAAACCCATCAAAGGTAGCGTGGCTCGAGCGGTCTAAGGCGCTGGTTTAAGGCACCAGCCCTCTTCGGAGGCGTGGGTTCGAACCCCACCGCTGCCAAGGCTTTTGGCACTGCTGTGTGGCTGGAGCCGGCTCATAGGAAAGGTCCGGGAGAACGCCGCCTAGGCAAATCCCACTTATCTGACGACCAAATACACAGAGTTTAAAGCTTGGAAGTGACTGTACCTGCGTCCCGCTGACAGAAGCTCAAATGTCCGCGAAGGAAATTTCAAGCGACGGGAAATATCTATCTCGTGCTACCTTTACAGGCACTGTGAATTATCTATAAGAGCGGAATACAGCAGTTCATTTACAGAAACCACAGATAACTCACCACTGACGTTCCCCTTAATGGTTTGGGAAACTGTTCTACCTGCATGAAAAAGGAAATTGCGATGAAAAAAGTTATGTTTATTAAGCGAATGACGCTCAATACATATCCTTGAGGCACATTTTATAATGCAAAAACGTTACCATGATTTGGTCAATTCATGAAAAAAATGTAAATTTTCTCTTCAGATTTTTTGTATTTCAGTTTATAGAAAATGAATCCTTTTGATAAAGCCTATGAAAAGGAAAATCCAACACAGACATTTAATTCTTCAAAATACCTACTAATACTTTGTAGGTAATTTGTAAATAATTTCCATACCGATCTGCCCATCGTATAACCGTTCAGAGCCATGAATAAGTCAGATATCGCCATGTCACATTATCAGAGACCTGATCCAATGAAAACTTCACAATTCCAACAAGTTGCTCCACACATGGAAATGAGTGACAGGTTATCGTCTCCCAAAGTTTTACCTTATGCCAGTTTTATCTGATTCCAAATTTACTGGGGATTCTCTAATTATTCCAGCATCGACCAATGTATAATGTGATGGAAATAGCTGTACTAGGTGTACATCACATCTCGGGATACCTGGGATATTCATGAGAGAGGGGGCCTGTTACAGGAAAGGGAAGTGTTGAAGACTCCCTTTAGCGGGGAGGAGGCTGGTCCTATGAGGCGGAGAGAGAGGAGTAAACTTTTCGTATATTTATTACTTATTATCATATGCCAATAAAAAACATACATATGAGTACTCCTGCTTCGTCCCTTTCCCAAAGTTCCGTCTCGCTCACTGTGATTAGGTAATTGTTACAAAGTCCCTTAATTATCCAGCGCGGGATGGCCGCGGATAATAGTAACCTGGATAAATATGAGTCATTTTTACAAACAAAATCATTTTTATCTGAAAGAAATTAAACATTAACATAAAATAGAGTATATGGATATAGGCAGACTCTTAGTTGTAGACTTTTTTTTGGGATCAATTTAATTTCATCACCGTGATGAATTATAATTTTGTCCCATAATGATTTTATTAAGTATTTGTAAAGGTCATGAGTGACAAAGCTTTTGGGGAAAAAATACAGCCAAATTACACAAAGCACGTGAAACTTAAAATGGCTTTGGGCTAAGGTAGCGTGGCCGAGCGGTCTAAGGCGCTGGTTTAAGGCACCAGTCTCTTCGGAGGCGTGGGTTCGATCCCCGCTGCCAAGGATTTTGGCACTACAAAGTGGGGAGTGGCCGGCTCGGGAGAACGCAAATCACACTCAAATAACCTACCAAATACATATACCTTGAACTGTCTGTAGCTGTGCGCCGCTGACAGTAGTCTCCACACGAAAAGGAATTCCCGCGGCATTAATACAATCTTTTGCTGCCTTTATTTGCGTTTTTACATGATCAAAAAGGCGGATATCACCGTATGTATGTGTATGTATTATGTATATATATATATAATATATATATATATATATATATTATATATATACATATACATATACATATACATATCATAACAATACATGTACATGTACATGTACATGTACTGTACATGTACATGTACATGTACATGTACTGTACATTACTCATTCCCCTCACACACACACATGAATTGTGTTGTGTGTTTTGTGTGTGTGTGTGTGTGTGTGTTGTGGGGTGTGTGTGTGTTTTGTGTGTGGGTGTGTGTGTGTGTGTGTACATGTGTGTGTGTGTACAAAGTGTGTGTGACATGTGGGGGTGTGTGGGGTTTCATGTATGTGTGTATGTGCATGTATATGTGTATGTGCATGTAAATGTGTAGTGTGCATGTATGTGCATGCATGTATGTATGTGTGTGTGTGTGTGTTGTGTGTGTGTGTGTGTGTGTGTGTTGTGTGTGTGCGTGTGCGTGGGGCGTGTTGCGTGTGCGTGTGCGTGTGCATGTGCATGTGCATATGCGGTGCATGTGCAGTGCGTGTGCGTGTGCGTGTGCGTGTGCATGTGCATGGCGTGTGCGTGTGCATGTGCATGTGTTGTGTGTATTCACACAACACATACAAAATACATAACATACTAATAGTAATAATAATAATAAAATATAATAATAAATAATAATAATGATGATGATGATAATGATGATAATGATGATAATGATATAATGATATAATGATAATAATGATAATAAAAATAATAATAATAATAATATAATGAAAATAAGGATAAAAATAATAATAATAATTTAATAAAATAATAATAATGTTTTACGTGTGAAAGTAAATATATATATATATATGAGGCCCACCGCGGCAGAAGGGTACAAAACGCCAAAATCATTATTTGCGAGAAACAAAACTTAAAGTTTTGGAATTTTTCAGAAAGTGTTAACACTGTACACAAAGAAGCCCTGAACACACCTATAGTTATTATTAAAGCAAGGAAATCACATTTCATTATCTATAACCCCATCGAGGAAATAAGGTAATATGGAATAAATGTAATATGTCCAAACCCTAACGTAGAGCGAGACCAGAAGCTGATGAGAAAAAAAACGCTATTTTGCCCTCGTGGGGCTTAGTCCCTTTTGCCGCGGCGGGCCTCATACATATGTTATGTTGTGTGTGTGTGTTTTGTGAACTACACACACCACACACACACACAACACACACACACACACACACACACACACACACACCCCACACACCACACCCCACACACCACTCACTCACACAGCACACACGCGCGCGCGCACACACACAACACACACACCACACACCACACACAACACACACACACACCACACCACACACACACACACACACAATATATATATATATATATATATATATATATATATATATATACACCTCTGCAACTACACATATAAATACTGGGGATGACTTTTTAAATAAATTAATATTTAAAAAAAATTTGTGCATTCATGTAAAGCTTCATCTGACATAATGACACTCATAATCTCTCATGACACTCTAATGACACTCATCCTTTCCTCCAATACCGTCCTCAACCCCCCCCCCTCGGATGGTCGTGTAAACAATAAATGTGCATAAAATGACGGTCTAACTACAGCAAATAATAACGTTGATGGGATGTGATAATAATGATATTAATAAAATATAGTTAACATAATACAGTATAATTAGTTAGTAAAATATATATTATAAAAAGATAAAGCATAAAATAAAAAAA
>NC_051398.1:12225486-12232099 GCF_015228065.2 Penaeus monodon | reverse complement strand
GTAGGTACACTAGATATGTATATACATACTGAATCTTAAAAGTAACTAAGAGTAGGTACACTAGATATGTATGCATATACACATGCATACGCATGCATACATTCATACACACACACACACACATACATATATAAGCCATGACCATACAAAAATAGTGGGGTTATACTACAGAGTGCATCTTAACTGACATACACACACACACGTGCGCGTATTTTAGTAGCTTGTATAGATTCCAGTTTATATGCACTATTCGACTAGTAATAAAACAGACTTGGCATAATTTAAACTTTACAAAAGTAGAGGGAATTATCAAATCGTGGATATAAATGTAAATTTATGCCAATTACCAAAGCGTGTGTGTAACCAGTTACAGTTATTTTAGGAACTGCTATGAATTTCAGTTTATATGCACTGTTTAATAGATACCACTAGTTTTGTATAAGAAGTTATGCGTGTATTGCATTTCCGATCCACATACACCGGAAGATGGCATCCCGCTCTCAGCCTCAAATGTTAGTTTTCTCGCTTCCCTACACCCATCAAAATATTGATGTTACTTATGGGTATAAGGTGAAGTGAAGCGAAGTAAAAATATGCCACAGTAAAAATCAGTAGACGAAACTGAAATTGGTCATTTATGTTTATTATCGAATGTAGCGTAAATAGGTCATAGAAATATAGCCATATTAAATCTCTGTCTCCGTCTCAAACATCAGCCTCCTCCTCGCACAGGGAGTCTCAGAGCGGCGTCCGCCAAACCGTCTTACCTTCAGTGCTTCCGTCCGGCGGCAGGCCATTTCTTCTACCACAGTGGCAGTTATCCTTGGATGTGGTGTGCTTATAGTAAAGTTAAGTTAGGTTAGGCGGCGGCGGCATTCGACATTTTACAAATTTCACCCGAGTCCAAATCCTGTGATTCCCTGTTTCCTCCAGCATCAACCTAAGTATTAGGCGATGGAAATAACCTTACTATATGTACACCACATATCGGGATAATTAACACAGTTTTGAAAGAAGTGGCCTGTCGCAGGAAGGATGCGCGGAAGACCAGGCGGTTTGGCGGCCGCAGGTCTGAGACTCCCTTCGCCAGGAGAAGGCTGGTCTTTTGAGGCGGAGAGAGCGGAGTAATCTTTAGCGTATCTTTATACCAATAATGAACGTACTGATGAGTTATTTCTCGTTTCGTCTTCTCCCAATAAAATCTGAAACACTGCATAAGGAAGCCATGAAATCTACGTGTATTGGAAAAGGAAATTGCAAAACAAGATGATTTGAATAATAAAATAAAAAAATGTGGTATGATAAAGCGTTTAAGTAATACATTACTTTTGGTGTTACGGCCAAATATGGATAATTGGGACTGCGCTCCACATTATGTTTTTTTACAACGGAGTGATTTCATATATCAAACAATATCCGTTATTATGCTATGCTTCACATAGAAATTACTCGTTGGAAAAGATTTCAGTAACAGCATAAAATATACTACAGCAGTGTTCCAAGACCTAGTTTCTTAGAGTATATATATATACATACATATATACACATGTGTTTATCTGTATTTATACATATCTCTTCTTTTAACGGTAGGTTCATGTCTGAGCCGCCGTGGTCACAGCATGATACTTAATTGTAGTTTTCATGTTGTGATGCTCTTGGAGTGAGTACGTGGTAGGGCCCCCAGTTCCTTTCCACGGAGAGTGCCGGTGGTACCTTTTAGGTAATCATTCTCTCTATTTATCCGGGCTTGGGACCACCACTTGACTTAAGCTGGCTTGGCCACCCAGTGGCTAGGTAGGCAATCAAGGTAAAGTTCATTGCCCAAGGGAACAACGCGGCCTTATTTATACATATAAACATACATATATGTATTTATACATATATACATACATATGAATCAGCGCGCGTGCTCACATACGCGCGTGGGCGATGGGTGTGTGCATGGATGCACCCACCCACTCGCATGCGGCGATTGGTGTGTGCACTTGCACTGATTTACATAATTTTAGGTAAATCGAACCTAGATACGATGAAGTTCCTTGGGCAAGGACTTCACCTCGATTGCCTATTTAGCCACTGGGTGTGCAAACCAGCTCAAGTCAGTGCTGGTCCTAAGGCCGGATAAATAGAGAGAACGATTACCTAAAAGGTAACACCGGCACTCTCCGTGGAAAGGAATTGGGGACCCTACCACGTACTCACTCCAATATCATCACAACATGAAAACTACAATTAAGTATCATGCTGTGACTACGGCGGCTCAAACATGAACCTACCGTTAAAAAACATACATATATATGTATATATATGCTCTCTCTCTCTGTATCTATCTATCTATCTATCTATCTATCTATCTATCTATCTATCTATCTATCTTATATATATAATTATATATATATTATATATATAATATATATATATATATATATATATATATATATGTATGTATATACTTTCTGTCTACATATATATACAGTATATGTGTGTGTATACACTGTGTGTATGTGTATATGTATATATATATATATATATATATATATATATATGTGTGTGTGTGTGTGTGTGTGTGTGTGTGTGTGTGTGTGTGTGTGTGTGTGTGTGTGTGTGTGTGTGTTTGTGTGTGTGTGTGTGTGTGTGTGTGTGTGTGTGTGTGTGTGTGTGTGTGTGTGTGTGTACATATACATATGCATATATATATATATATATATATATATATATATATATATATATATATATATACATATATATATCCATATTTATATATAAGTATTGTTTACATGTGTGTATATATGTGTAGATATATATACACATGCATACATACATACATATTTACATATATTGTATATATATACATATATATGTGTACATATAATATATATATATATATATATATATATATATATATATATATATATATATTATGTGTACATATATTATTTGTATATGTACATATTACGCTTATGTACGCTTATGTGTATGCATACATATCTAGGGTACATACTTTCAGCTACGTTAAGATTTAATATGTACATATACAAATAATATATGTACACATAATATATATATATGTGTATATATATGTATATATATATGTGTATATATATGTATATATATATATATATATATATATATATATATATATATATATATATATATATACATACATATATATGTATATATATAGTATACACATAAGCGCACACTAACGGATTCACATACATACACAAGGTCTACATAGAGCTTGTGCATACATACACAATAACATACATATATCTATAAGTACATACATGACTTTACAAGAATACTGGGATATATTACAATGTGCATTTAAACAGACATTTATAAGAGTTTCATATTAACACGTACACAAATGCGTGCGCGTAATTTAGTAATCTGTATAAATTCGTTTTACTGTAATATGTGACATATCCCATTTTTGAGATCGACTAGTGATAAAAAAGGACTTGGCATAATTTAAACCTTACAAAAGTAAAGGATATTATTAAATTGTGCATATAAACCAATTAACAAGAAACACGTGTGTGCGGTTTAGTAACTGGTATAAATTTCAGATTATATGCACTGTTAAATATACATTCCCCACCTTCATATACCGGAATATGACTCCCCGCTCTCTGCCTCAGACGTAAGTTTTCTCGCTTCTTTATACCTACCAGAATTTTACATAAGGTGAAGTTAGGGAAATTACATTGATATTAATTTTCTCACAGTGAAAACGTAGCTACTCAATTTGCAGCTTCTCAGTCCGACGTGATAAATACAACAAGGATCTGAAGCTTGTAATGTAATAAGGACTCGGTTTTAGAATTGGAAGACGAATCGTTTATGTTTATTACCCAATGTAGTATAAATAAGTAATAGAAATATATCCATAATATTACTCCTCTCTCTCCGCCTCAAACACCAGCCTGCGACGCCAAACCGTCTTGCCTTCCGTGCTTCTTTCCTGCAACAGGCCACTTCCTCTACCACTGTGGCACATTGTGGTCAGATCTTTGAGAATGTGACAAAATAGGATGTAAGTCCGATATACGAAGCTTAGCCTCGCCCGGGCTATGCCATGAGGAGACCCCGGCCTGTGTCGACTAATGCCGACTCGCTCACGTGTGTCAGCTGGTGCTGACTCGGCTGAACCTAGTCCTTACCCGCCGTGGTGCCCAGCCACAGCAGTAACCTCCGGGCGACAATTGCAAATTCTCGCACCTGGGCGGGGCGCGAACCGCCGACCCCTCGGATGAGAGGCCGACACGTTATCACTGTACTAGCCCGGAGGCTACAAAATAGGAAAAGATCTGACCTTTATTGATCTGTCAAAGGATCGGTCATGCGGTCTAGTATGTTGAGAAGACCTGTATTTCGTAGGGCAGATGAGGTCGGCTCGAGAGAGGTATGTCATTTGAAAAAAAAATTTATAAGGTATTTTGAGGAAATGAGATTGGAATGTCTTCATTAGTGTTATGGAGAACTGGACTGACCTGATACTAGATGAGGTTATTTGAATTCGCAAATTTCAAATATCAATATTTTTTTTAAATGATTTAACCTAGATCTCCTTGGTTTCTGTATATTTATGTATGAACGTGTATACATACATAAATTCACATACATGTAGGTAAGTATTTATCACACACACACACATATATATATATAAATATATGAATACATACATATATACATACAGTCACATACATAGATACACACACACACGCAGAAACACACATAGACATATATATGTATGAATTCATATATATATATATATATATATATATATATATATATATATATATATATATATATACATATATATATATATATATGCATACAGGCATTTATATATGTAAACATATACATATACGTATAGGTAATGTGACCTAGCGGTCTAATTTGCTTGTTTGAGGCACCCATCTTTTCGAATCATACAGCTGCGCAATGCCAAGGATTTTGGCATTGCACAGCAGCAGTGACTGGCCCCACAAACCGTAAATCCCAACTCAAATGACCTGTCCACGAGATTGTAAATCTTGGAAGTGCCTGTACCTTCGTGCCGCTGTCACGCAAAAAGAATTCTTTGTTGCATTAATAGCTATTTTTTGCTGCCTTTACAGACATTGCGAATTATCAACAAGAATAACGTTAACAATACACAAAAACTACAGCTTATCACATCAAGGGGTTCTTTTCACTGACGGTCCCCACTAATGGATTACAGAAGCTGTGTTCTACTTAGTTTCAAACGACGAAATTACAAACAAATATAACTAAAATCGAAGACTGTGCAGTAGGCTAATATGCTCATATTGGCATTATAACCCGAATATGAAGTCTACTTTGATCAAGCTCTTGTCGAATCACATGTCAAGAACCATAATATAAGTCACAGCTTGCCACATCTCATTACATTATCAGAGACCTGATCACCATGGACACTTCAACAAGTTCTCTACCCCTTGTTACTACACACATGGAACCGAGTGACAGGTTATCGTCTTCAAACTTTGACCTTTTGCAAGGTTCACCAGAGTCTAAATATCCTAGTGATTCTCTACTTCCTCCACCATCAACCGAAGTATTATGCGATGGAAATAACTCTTACTATATGTATACCACATATCGGCATAACTAACACAGTCTTATAAGAAGTGGCCTGTCGCAGGAAGGAAGCTCGGAAGACCAGGCCCTTTGGCGGTCAAACGACTCCCTTCGTGAGGAGAGGTCTTTCAGGCGGAGAGAGAGAAGTAATCGTTTGCGTATATTTTTGATTTATCATCTAACAATAATAAACGTACTTATGAGTATTTCCCACTTCGTCTTCTCCCAATAAAACACGAAACGTGGCATAAATAAACCATGTAATCAACTTGCACTGGAAAAGAAATTGCAAATCAATTACAATCGAAAGTGCGGTATGTAAACTAATACATTATTTTTGGTGTTACGGCCAAATATGGGTAACTGGGACTGTGATCCATATGCTTATTTACATCCGTGTGATTTCCTAAAGCAAACACTATCCGTTAGTAGGCCATGCTGAACTAAGAAACTACTCGTAGAATATGATTTCGATAACAGCGTGTTCCATTACCTAGTTTTCATAGAGGGTCGACCAATGACTCTGCAACTCATAAATGCACATATTTATATAAATGTATGTATATATGTACAAATACATAGTCTCATTCATACACTCCAACACATACTTGTGTGTGTTTGTGTGTATGAAAGTGTATATGTGTGTATGTGCGCGCGCAAATGCGTGTGTGTTTGTGTGTGTATGAATGTGTATACATATAAATATGTGCACGTGTATGAATGTATATACATAAATATGCCTGTGCGTGTATGATTGTGTATATATAAATATATGTGTGTGTGTATGAAAGACATGTATATGTATATATTCACAGATATGTAGGTCTGTGTATGTATGTGTGTGTGTGTATGTGTATGTGTATGTGTGTATGTGTGTATGTGTATGTGTATGTGTATGTGCATGTGCATGTGCATGTGCATGTGCATGTGCATGTGCATGTGCATGTGTATGTGTATGTGTGTGTGTGTGTGTGTGTGTGTGTGTGTGTGTGTGTGTGTGTGT
>NC_051398.1:12224018-12225386 GCF_015228065.2 Penaeus monodon | reverse complement strand
CAACACTAACGTCCACAAGCGTGCACATATTTTAGTAACCTGTATAAATTACAGTTTATATGCACTACTTGACATAAACCACTTTTGAGTTAAAGTGATAATAGCGGACTCGGCATAATTTAAACTTTATATTAGTAGAGGGAATTATTAAATCGTATATATCAACGGAAATTTATACCAATTACCAAAACATGTGTACTATAGTAACTGGTATGAAATTCCCCGCTCCCAGCTTCAAACGTTTTCTCGCTTCTTTACATTCACTAAAAAAATGAAGTTACATATGTGTATAAAGTGAACGAAATGAAATTGAAATTGTCTTGAAGACGTAGCTACTAAATTTACAGTTTCTTAATACAACATGGATCTGCAGCTTGTACCGAAATAGGACTTGGTATTTGAATTGGGATGACGAAACGGATATTGGGCGTTTATGTTTATTATCGAATGTAATATAAATAAGTCGTAGATATCTATCCATATTATTCCTCTCTCTCCGCCTCAAACACCAGCCTTCTCCTCGCGAAGGGAGTCTCAGACCAGCGACCGCCGAACCGTCTTGCCTTCCGTGCTACCTTCCTGCGGCAGGCCACTTCTTCTAATACAGTGGCAGTTGTCCCAGGATGAGGTGTGCTTATAGTAAAGTTACTTTCATCGTGTAATACGTTGGTTGTCGCTTCAAGAACTAGATTACCTACAGAATTAGATATGGTTTCTGCGTAAGGTGAAACTGGCAAAAGAACAAAGTCTGGAGAGGATAATAACCCTTCACTCAGTTCCATGTGCAGAGATACACATACCAGGGAAGTTGAAGTGAACATCGTGATTAGACCTTTGACAATGTGACGAAATAGGAAAAGATCTGAGGTCGTGCGGAAAGATTCGTCATCTGAAAAAATGCCGGAAGGGATTTTGAGAAACTGTGACTGGAATGTTTTCATCACTGTTATGGAGAATTGGAATGACCTAATAGTAGATGAGGTATAAACTGAAATTTATACCACTTACCAACACATGGGCGTGCACATTATGTTTATACATACATACTCGGACATATATATGAGCACAACACAGCAACGTGATCATAAAGATGAAAGAGAAAACATCTACAATAAGAACAGAGCGACTGGACTGCATGAACGATTTTTTAAAAGAAGTTAAACCAGAACATACCTTAATACAGGCAGGTTGTTTACTGTACTTTTTGTTAAAACGATTCCGTTTCCCTCTTAGTATATTCAACCGTATTACTAATAAATTATTTGCCTTAAGCTTGTCATCATAACAATGTCATCGAGTATCTGCGAAGAACAATGAGTGAAGGTGTGTGCGATAAAAAATATTTGTATAAAAAAATTACGAAGTGCT
>NC_051398.1:12214018-12219018 GCF_015228065.2 Penaeus monodon | reverse complement strand
ATGCCTTAGATATGTATGCACATAAATACGCATATACATAAGCATGCATACATACATACCTACAAACACACACACACACACACACACACACACACACACACACACACACACACACACACACACACACACACACACACACATATATATATATATATATATATATATATATATATATATATATATATATATATATATAAATTCCAGTTTATATGAACTATTTGACATATCACTCTTTTGAGATCTAGTGATAATAAAGGACTTTGCATAATTTAAACTTTAATGAAGTAGAAGGAATTATCAAATCGTGTATATAAACGGAAATTTTAAACCATTACCAAAACGTGTGTGTGTTTTAGTAACTGGTATGAAATTCAGTTTATATGTAAGGTTTAATATATATCACTAGTTTTGTATAATAAGTTATGTATGTATTGCATTTTCCATCCGTATTTACCGGACTCCCCGCTTTCAGCCTCAGACGTTAGTTTTCTCGCTCCTTTACACCCACCAAAAATTGAAATTAGCGAAATAAAATGGACATTAACCATGTCACAGTGAGAATCAGTCTTGAAAATGTAGCTAATAAATTTATAGCTTCTTAATCAATACAACATGGATCTAAGGCTTGTATTGAAATACGACTCAGGTTTAGAGTTTATATATATATATATATATATATATATATATATATATATATATATATATACATATAATATAAATATATTATATACATAATATATACAATATATATATAATATATATAATACATATATAATATACATATATTATGTATAATGTATATAATATAATATATATAATACAATATATATAAATATAAATATATACATATATATTGATATATATAAATATATATAATATATATATACGTATTTGCATACACATTTATGCAATAAAATTATTATATCATATCACAATTTATCTGTTTTATCAAAATCAGAAATTCACTTTAGATATTACAGGTAGCGTGGCCGAGCGGTCTAAGGCGCTGGTTTAAGGCACCAGTCTCTTCGGAGGCGTGGGTTCGAATCCCACCGCTGCCAAGGCTTTTGGCACTGCAGAGTGGCAGTGGCCGGCCCATGAGCAAGGCCCGGGAGAACGGCGCTTTCGCAAATCCCTCTCAACTGACCTGATCACGATACACAGAGCGGTAAACCTGCGTCCCAGCATAAATTTCTGTATAACATATTTTCAGAAACCACAGTAGTACATGAAGTTCATCTCACTAATAGCTTAGGAAAACTTTGTTCCACTTGAATTAAAAAAGAAATTGCAAATGAAAAAAAAAAGAAATCTAAGTACGGCAAGGGTAAGTAAGCAAACTGATAAACTACTTTCATTATCATAGTCTGCATTATAGTTTAGTTTGTTCGAGCTCAAGTTTCCTGATTTGTTGGGTCTGTTTCATGTCAAAACAAAATCCTTAAACAGGTTAAGCTATACTATTATGCTATTCTAAAATGTAATTTCAATAACTGTATAAAAGATAATTTATGAAAGGGGCGTCTAATGACTAGGCTTAATAACTTTTGAAATACACTGATAAAAATCGTCACAAATACTATGGCATATCTAATAACATACAAACTGACATGCTTACTAGTTACTAGAACACGTGTATTTATGTGTATGCTAAATGATATAGATGAACTACTCATGGTAATAATCCAGTTGATGGTACAGTGTGGGAAATGCGGAAGTTAAAAGGTACAGCAGCATAGACAAAGATAAATTGAAACGAAACCACAGAAATAAAGGAAATAATCAACTTTTCACTTTTTGGGACGTGCAATATTTTATTGTTGCATATATTACTGTCTCCATAGACCCAAGCAGTCCAATTCTCAGTTTTTAAATCTATTGTGTATTTTTCAAACCTTCTTATCGTTTATGAATAATCTACAGAATCCTGCTTTATAGAGAATAAAAACGTGGCAAGTGACGATTTAAAAGTTTCCTTAAAGCACATTGTTACCATAATTTAGTCAGTAAGAATAAGAAAAGTATATGATTTCTCTAGATTTTTTATTATCTCAACAGAATGGAGAGGAACCCTTTTGGCAATCCCTATAGGCGAAAAAAAAAACAGAAACAATTCCAATTCTTCAAAATAACTAATGATATTTGTAAATAACTTGAAAATTATCTCTTCACCGCATGACCTCATCTGCCCGTCGAATCACATATTAAGAACCATAATATAAGTCCGATCTTACCACATCGCATCACACTATCAGCGACCTAATCACGATGAATACTTGTTTCTCCACGCATGGAACTGAGTATCAGGTTATCGTCTTCAGAATTTGACCATTTGCCAAGTACACCTGCTTACAAATCTACTAGAGATTTTCCATTTCCTCCAGCAACAACCAACATATTGTGTGATATGAATAACCTAGCTATGTGCACACCACATCTCGGTATGCCTGGCGCACTGATGAAAGAGATGGTCTGCCGTATAAAGGAAAGGCGGTTTGGCGGCTGCAGGTCAGAGACCCCTTCGGGAGAAATAGGCTGGTCTCTGAGGCGGAGAGAGTAAATTTGGCCTATATTTGTGACTTATAATCACATAACAATAATAAACATGAAATATGGCATAAAGAAGCAGTAAATTTCGCCTATATTGAAAAGGGAAGTTGCAAACGAATACAATTAAGATAAACGAATACAATTAAGGTAAACGAATATAATTAAGGTAAGCGAATACAATTAAGGTAAACGAATACAATTAAGGTGTTTAAACGTGTAAACTGACATATTAATTTGGGGGTTACAGCCAAATATGGTCTCGTTTGATGAAGCTCTTATTTCCTGAACTATTAAAACTACGTTTCATATCATGATTATTTACAATTGAGTGATTTCATATTGATTCATGCAGGGGGAAGGTCACGTGGTTTGGAAATGTAAGGAAATGTGCATATTATTACATCTTATATTTGACTAATGGGGTAGATGTGCGGAAAGACATTGAAATATATTATTTAATTTGCAGAAATCATCAGTATGCATTTTGAGGGATTAAGATTGGATTGTTTTTATCGGTGTTGTGATCCCGAGGGCAGATGAAATGATTATGGAGATAAACAATATATTAACATTATCAGCGAATCTTAAAAGTAATTGAAAGAAGAGACCCTATATATATATATATATATATATATATATATATATATATATATATATATATATATATATATATATACACACATATACGAATAAGAATTCGTATACGTTATGCTAATTGGGATGTACTAGACAGTGCATATAAACTGAAATTCATACAATTTACTACTGCTCGCGCACTTTAGTAATTGGTATATTTGATATATCCCAATATTTTAGTAAAGCAGTGTCATGTCAAGTTTGTTTTTATCAACGGTTCATCTCTTAATTACTTAGCCTAGTCATTGAAAGCCCGTTCAGAAAAGTCCGTTTTTATCAGTAGCCGGTTTCAAAAGTTATTTAGCCTAATTATTTGAAGCCCCTTTTATATACATAAGAAAACTGAGTAGAAGGACCAGATGCTATATTATACAGTACTCAGTTTCCATAGGTTTGTGAACGGTGTTCCCGATAATTAAGCAAAATTATTTAGGAGGTCGACGAGTCATAAAAACGGACTTGGCATAGCACTGCTTTACAAATATAGTTAAATGAAATTTATACTAGATACTAAACACGCGAGCGTGTGTGTGTCTTAGTGTTATGAACGCGTGCGTGTTTTAGTAACTGGTATGAAACTCAGTTTATATGCACTGTTTAATATATACCATTAGTTTTGAAACGTCATATATTATTTTCTGCATTTTTTATCCACATATACCGGAAGATGTCTCCCCGATCTCAGCCTCAAACGTTAGATTTCGCTCCTTTACACTCGCAAAAAAATAAAGTTTTAGATACGGGTATAAGGTAAAGGCAACAAAAGGAAACTGATACAGGTCATGTTACAGTAAGAATCATTCGCGAAGACCTTACTACTTACTTCACAGCATCTTAATCCAACACAACATGGATCTGAAACTTGATTTGTTATGGCAGGTTCTCTAGATTCGTTTCTGCTATGTCCTTATTGGATTCGGTTTTAGAACGGGACACAATAGGATTTGGTCATTTATATTGATTATCGAACGTCGTATAAATAAGTATAAATATATCCATAATATTCTTCTTCTCTCTCCACCTCAAACACCAGCCTTCTCGCAAAACCGTCGCTTTCCGTGCTTCCTTCCTGCGGCAGGCCATCTCCTTCATCACTGAGGCCGTTCACCTTGCATGAGGTGTAACACAGCAATAATGCGTTGGTTGCCGCTGAGGGAACATTTGAATCTCTAGAAGTAAAATGCAGGTAGGTAGCTATTCTGAGGAATTGTGGCTGGAATGCGTTCATCAGTGATTGGACAGGTAGTCTCATCTGGCATTAAATGAGGTTGATACATAAATCATATATATATATATATATATATATATATATATATATATATATATATATATATATATATATATATATATATATACATATATACATACACAGTTTCTGGAGTCCAGGTGAGTTATCTGCATGAACAAAATTATTCTTATATCTGGGAGAAACTAATCCTAAGCATATCTGAAAGTAGGCGGGCTGTTTACTGCAGACTACTTTTTAAAACGATCTCATTTCATTTTCACTGTAATGAACTGTAGAACCAATAAATACTTTGGGTTAATCCTGTCCACACAACAATGATATTGCGTATCTGCAATGACCAATAAGTGGCTGTGCATGCATTGTATGCTTTTTTTTTTTTTTTTTAATAAATATTATTATCAGTGATTCTCAAACATCAAAGGTAGCGTGGCCGAGCGGTCTAAGGCGCTGGTTTAAGGCACCAGTCTCTTCGGAGGCGTGGGTTCGAATCCCACCGCTGCCAAGGCTTTTGGCACTGCTGTGTGGCTGGAGCCGGCTCATAGGCAAGGTCCGGGAGAACGCCGCC
>NC_051398.1:12201518-12206518 GCF_015228065.2 Penaeus monodon | reverse complement strand
CTAACGAGCGAATGGGACACTGTCGATGCATTAATAAAATAGTCACCCCTCAAAGTACCGTAGTTTTCTATAGTGATTGGCCCCGCGGAACCATATCTTATCTCAACGCTTATCCCTAACCCTCCCACACACACCTACATTGTGCAGAATCTGAAAGTTTCGAGACTAGAATAATATTTATTTCGACTCGATTCAAGTTACTTTAATTCCGGTCATGGAAACATGCGCAGCCCAACAGCTTGACGTAAATCTGTCATTCCAATGATTACCGAAATAACAATTCCTATGCGGAATTCTATTGACATCCTTTAAAAAAAATGCATACTATCATACATACAGATATGGTACGTGTGTGTGAACACACACAATAGGCACAATGTGGCTATGTTACAGCATTATAAAGCGACTTTAGCTCTGCGGACACAGAATATATTTACAGATGTAGCGTGCAATTAAACGGAAAAATTATGTTTCTAGAATTATCGCTAAGGTTTTAAAATGTTCTCATTGTAGCGGAAATATTTCACAATTATTGAATGCACTGCATGCTATTGAAAACAAACATGACGAATAACACTTAAAATATTAGTTAGGGACACTGTATCATGACACTGATTTGGTCACTCTGTTCATAAGAAAACTGTATGGTTTCTCCAGAATTTTTAAACAATATTTCTAGAGAAAGAATTTTGATTTCCAAGAAATCCAAAACTAACCATCCTAATTCTTCATAATATAAACTAATAATATATGATTTTTTACGATCCCAAACCGCATGACCTTATCTGACCGTCGAAAAACACGATAAGATCATAATATAAGTCAGATCTTCTCCAGGTGTCAGGCCGGGCCACAAGTGAAAGGCCCGGGCGAAGCCAGATCTTTGCAAATCTCATAGCTAGCTAACCAGGTTGATCACTTTATCAGCGACTTGATCACGATAAACACTTCAACAAGTTCTCTGCTCCTTGTGTCTCCACACATGGAAGCGAGTGACAGATTATTGTTTCTACTTTATTATTTTGCCAACATTGCAAGAAGCCACATTAACTAGAGCTTTCCAGATTCCTCCAGTCAAATAATGTAATGTGTAATGGGAATAACTTTGCTATACGTACACCGCAACTCGGAATAACTAGCACTGGGTTGAAAGAGGCGACCTGTCGCAGGAAAGACGTGCGGAAGACCAGGCGGTTTGGCGGCCGCAGGTCTGGGATTCCCTTCGCCAGGAGACGGCTGTTCTTTCAGGCGGAGAGAGAGGAGTAATTTCTTGCATATATTTATATGAATTGTAATGACAGACATGAGCATTTTGTTTCGTTTTATCCCAGTGAAATATGAACCAACTGTAATGAGGTTACCGTTACACTAAAGCTAACCACTTGAATAATTTACATATCCTACAGTAGCGTAATAAGTGTTCAAATATTTCTGGGAGCAAGACGATACAAATGATAACGTTTTCTGTCATTTGTATTGTAATAATAAACAAAAACATTAGCATTTTCCAATGAGTTCACAATACGTAATACGTTATATCAGCTTTTCATCATTTCCACCAGTATGATTTAGTTTTGATATTAAAGTCATAATATCCATCCTACACTAACATAATAAGAGGTGTTCTAATATTTTTGGGAGCGAGACGATGTAAAATATGATTTTTTCTGTCATATTTCTGGAAGAAGCTTAAGAAGCAACATGAGTGTGTGTTTAAAAATAAACCCTACAATCTCGTCCAGTCACCATCACGATCGTTATGGAAAGAGCAATTATTAAAGTCAAAGTCGAAAAAACAAGTTCTCGCCGCTATTCTTCCTAAACATGTCGAGTACGCGTAGCACTCATCTCCTATGGGCCCAGCCGAGCTTCCCAGGCAGACCAGTATTGCCTGAACCGCCATCTCTAAGTCGGTAATATATTGAATTTGGTCGGATATAGATCGCATTCTGCTACCAGATCACAGAAAACTAAAACAAGACAAAAAGAGATTACACGATGATGACTGGTTTGATTTACTAAATTCCGAAGTATTTTAATGCTATCAATCATTAAGAAATACGTTTAAAGCTAGTGAGTGAGAAATCAGAGTTTTGCACATAATAACGATATGGTCGTGAAGCCATTCCATATATAGTGACAGGCAGGAAAGCAAGACGTAGTAACCCTCTTTTTCTACAACTGGGAAGACACTGTCGATAAACGAATAGAATAGTCACTCCTTAATGTATAGTAGTTTTCTATAGTGACTGGTCCCGCGGAAACATTCCTTATCTCGCTTCTTAACCCCCCCCCCCCCCCTGCACATTCCTGAGTTAAGCAGTATCAGAAAATAGCGAGGCTATTATATTTATTTCGACTTGATTTAAATTACTTCAGTTCTTGTCATAGAAGCATCCGTAGCCCAAAAGCATGATGTACATCTGCCATTCCCAAGATTATCGAAAAAAATGACTACCAAAATTGTTGATATTCTTTAAAAACACCGTATACTATCATACATATAAATAGGATGTGAGTGTTTGTGCGCATGTGCATATGTGTGCCTACACACACACACACACACACACACACACACACACACACACACACACACACACACACACACACACACACACACACACACACACACACACACACACACACATACACATTTAGAGACCATTATACACACACAAGAGAAAGGCAACACGAGTGGTTGATAAAATAGATGCATCTTTCATCCATGGATACATCAATCTTGTTCATTTATTACAAAGAAGGATATATTAGTCTCGGTGAGCATAGGAACTAGGATTTATGGTGTTATCAGTTGTCGTTCCTTTAACGCAGTGATTCTTAACGGGGAGCCCCATTGCTCTCAGGGTGCGATGCCTTTATGCGCGTGTATGTTTTCAATATCACCCTATTTGAACTCCACCACATGGTACATGTTTTCAAGGAATAATGTGGTCATGTTACAACAAATGAATTACAAAACTATCTAGATTTATCATCTTTTAAAAGCATGTTATAAAAAATGATAAAGGACCCTTAACAAATATTCTTTATGCACACCGTATAATAACATGTTACAATAATTTGCTCACTTTATTTTTAAATTTCTTATGAATTTTTGCATTCATAGAGAATGAAGAATAACACTAATGATACCTATAGACCGAAAACAATCCTAATTTCTCAAATTACAAACTAACGATTCTTCATTTTCACGATCTCCAGACAGCATGACCTTATCTGTCCATATATATATATATATATATATATATATATATATATATATATATATATATATATATATATATATATATATATATATATATATATACATGATCATTTTCTGTAATTTATGTTCTTTTCTCACAGTGAAATGTGAACCAAATACAAAGAAGTTATAGTTAAAACATAACTTAAGATAACCACAAATGTTATATCAGCTACTAATTTCCACCGGTTTGATTTAGTCATACTATTTACATATCCTACAATAAGGTAATAAGTGTTCAAATATTTCTGGGAGCGAAACGATACATAGTATAAAGTTTTCTGCCTTTTGGACTGTAATAATTAACTTGTACATTTTCCAATGAGGTTATCGTTAGATCATCAGCTTTCATTTCCATTAGTATGATTTAGTTTGATATAAATAGTCATACTATCCACACATCCCACAACAACGTAATGAGATGAGTTTAAATACTTCTGGGAGCAAGATGATACATGGTATGAAAGTTTCTGTCATTTTTATATACGAAGCTTACGAAGCATATTGCTTGCTAATTGCAGGGTTAAAAATTAATCCTACAGTCTTGACCAATCATGTCACGATCGTTATGGAAAGAGCAATTATTCAAGTCAAGGTTAAAACAAATAAGGTTTTGCCACTTTTGTTCTTAAACTTTTGTCATCTGTATTGCTCCCCAGGACACAGTGCCTGTTAAAGAGGCAGTCAAATTAGTCTTCCCATATCTAATGCGATGCTACAATGTTCGGTTGTCGATGCAAAGTATTATAACGACTTTAGTCGATTATAGATCGTATTCTACTACCAAATTACAGGATGCAAACACAGATGATTAAGCGTCGTTGATGAATGGTTTTACCGACTAAATTCCAAAGTATTTTATAGTTATAAACCACCAAGAAATGCTTTTAAGCTAACGAGCTTCAAATCAGTTTTGCACGGCATAATAATGATGTGGTCATGAGGCCATTTCATTTAAAGTGACTGGCAATATGAAAGACGTGCTAACTGGTAAGACACTCGGCACATTAATAGAATAGTCACTCCTTAATGTACAGTTGTTTTCTATAATGATTGGTTCTGCGGGAACATTCTGTTGTCTCGGCTCTTAACCCCCCCCCCCCCCCCAACACACACACGCATCTGAGTTACGCAGAATTGCAAGTGGCGAGACTAATATATACATTTCGAATTTATTCAAATTACTTTAATTCCGTAGACCAACAACATGATGTAAATCTGCCATTCCCATAATTATCGAAATAATAATTACTATCCACGGTTACACATTGTTAAACGGAATTAAAACTATTAACACTATTATAAATGCAATCACGGTGTGCGTATGTGTGTGCCTATATACAGACACATATATACAAGACGATTAGAGTTGTTATATAAAAGATGCATCTTTAATCCGCGAATACATCAACCTTATTCATCTATTACAAAGATATATTAGCCTGTCGGTGAGCATGGAAACTGTGATTTATGACTTTATGGTTCCTTTAACAAAAGGATTCTTAACAGGAAGCCCCTTAGCTCTCAGGTAGGAATTCCAAATTTTAGGGCTGGAATTCGGGAACTTGGAAAGGGTGTCGTAGTATACGTTGTGGATTAATGTTTATAAAATGTGCAGAAAGACGATAACAAATTGATATCCCTGGGCTTTCTTATTTAGCTTATCTGAAAGGGAACCTCCAACGTTGATATAATCATCCGTATTTTTTTCAGTATACGTATCAAAACATTTTCT